>NC_089211.1:26119387-26184387 GCF_963930695.1 Labrus bergylta
ACATGTTACTCAGCGTGTGATGTCACAACTCACCTCCTGACCCCCGTCGTTAAGAAGGTTTAATCCAGATTCACATGATCCAGAAGAGGTCATCCAGTATTTTTCTATACTGGATCAAGTCATCCGGTTTACTTCTGTACTGCTCTGTGTGTGTGTGTGTGTGTGTGTGTGTGTGTGTGTGTGTGTGTGTGTGTGTGTGTGTGTGTGTGTGTGTGTGTGTTTTTTTTCATTGGTTTCTTAAAGGCACAGTATGTAGATTCCACCACCAGGGGGCTCTCAATCAAACCAATAATAAAAGGATGATGTTGATGCTAGTGAATCATGGGAGTTCTCTCTTCTACTCCCCCCCAATGAAAACGACCTCCGAGTTGACCGTAGTCATGACGACCGGGTGAAACCGACCTGAGGAAGAAAATATGTTTACAGACGAGCTGATGTATCCGAGTATAATTAACATGATGTTTTTATCACAGCAGCAGTACGGCCTTTGACGTAACATCCGGTGTTTCCACGGCAACGATAAACATGTCGTGTCCGTCATGGTGGCCGCCCACGACCAAAATAAAAAAGTGGGAAACATAGAGCGCTCGCTGCTGCTTTGCTCGTACACGAGGATGGAGAAATGTGATAAAAAAAAACGGCGGTAAAGCCTTCTAATCGATTTGATTGGCGTCTTTTTGGCGACTACGCATCTCGAGCTGAAAAGTTGAAAATGTTTGAACCCCCAAAAAACTGCTGAAAACGTGTTTCATAGCAGCAGAGAAGAGCGCCTGGCGATGGCGCCATACCAGAGGCGATGCGTCTCTGTGTGATCGCTACTTAAGTTTTTTAAAAATATTTTCCACTTAAACTGCTGCATCACTGATGTAGACGAGTCGACATTAAGGTCATGAAGAAATAAAATCGTAAAATATTTGCGTGGATGTTGGCGCCCCCTGTGGACAAAGTGAGTAGTGTACGCATACATAAAGAGAAACAGTCTGTGGTTGATTTAATCCTTTTTTTAAAACAGGGACTAAAGTGAGCTGGATTACCTGATCATGGGTAGAAAAAGAGTAAAAGTTATCTGGATTAAACCTTTTCAATAACTCGGGCCTGGGTATTAACAGAGCACATTATTTAATCCCTTGTTCTGGTCCTCCTTCTCTTCTTCCTTCTCCCTCAGGCTCGTCTAGACCAGTGCAAGGTCAGCATGGAGACTCTGGAGAAGCAGCTGGAGGAGGAGAAGCAGAGAGTCCAGATGGCTGAGAGTCAGAGAGGAGGGGGAACAGGTACAGATCCGAGGGTCCCGCCCGTCTCCTGCCTTTTGTTTTTTGAGGAGTGTGTCGTTATCTCAGCGCTGAAACACACACGAGTGGACATCATTCATTTTGCTGCAGGTTGTTTTCATTTAGCAGTTCAGACAGAAGGCTTGTGAGAAATGTGCCATCTGCGGACACAGTTTCAGTTTCTAACCGAATTGACCGCCTGTTTTTTGCAGTTTTCTCATGAACTTCAACATGGCTTCATGTTTGCCGCTTGGTGCAAACAGAGAGTTTATAAAGGTTAAAAAACTGGATCACATGAGGGGTGATGAGTTGGTTCAAGCTGAATCTGTCCGACCTGCTGTACGGTTGGATGCTTGCAGAGTGATATCATATTTAAAGGTTTTATATGTGATTTTTTTGATCCAGCAGATGTCGCCCTTGAGCACCAGCATGAAACCAAAACAACTGGCGCTGCATTGTTGTGTTAGCATGCTAATGCTAGCAATCTTTATTATGCTGGTATCTTCACACTGCATGTAAATTTACCTGAAATGAGCGTGATCTAGAAACACAGTTAAGCAGTGAGTACAGTATGTTATTCTTCTTTTCTCTAGTCCCTCAATTAAACAACTTTTATACACGAGGGGAGGAGTCAGCCGGCCGTCCCGGCGATGTAAACAAAGTGAAGATAGGACTCTGAAAACTCTGAAAACATCACAGACAGTGGGACTCGGGTGTTACAGCCATTGTAGACAGTCATGATTCACAGAGTTATTTTCAGAGGAGATACTTGATTTCTATTTAAGTGTGAAACGTCACAGATAAAGACTTTAAGTTTGTAGGTCAGAGCGATGATAAGAACTCTTCTTCACGTCTTAGCTTCAGCTCAGGGTGTTTTTCTTTGAGGTCAATGTAAAGGACACAGGAGGTAGCTCCACCACAGCGCAGGTTTTAAGTGACCCCGCCTGCCCCCCCCCAGACAAAGTCACATCCGTCTCTCCCCACACACACAGACAGCGAGCTGGCCATGCAGCTGGAGTGCTGCCAGACCGAGGTGGAATTTGTCCGCAGACGACTCAAGCAGACGGAGGAAAAACTGGAGACGGAGAGAGAGACGAGACAACAGCTCGATACCAAGGTGAGACAGGACGCCGCGACGTGCACGGAGACGCTGCTGGGAGATTAAATCTCTCAGAGGGTAACAACACTTTCTGTGTGTGTGTGTGTGTGTGTGTGTGTGTGTGTGTGTGTGTGTGTGTGTGTAGGTGGCGTCTCTGCAGGCCCAGCTGGAGCAGTCCCGGCGGAGCGCTATAGACCTGAAGCGTCACTGTCGCCGTGTGACCTCTGACCTCCAGGACGCTCGGGTCCTTACTGACAGCCTGCAGAGCCGCATGCACGAGCTGGACCGCAAACAGAGACGGTTTGTTTCCACCTGTTCCTCTAAAAATGGCTTTTCATTCTCTTTGTTCCACTTTCCATTAAACAGTAAATTCCTTTCAGAATCAGAATCAGATTTATTGACCAGGTATGTTTACACACTCAAGGAATTTAACTTTGGTAAACTGTGCTCTCTTATGTACAGGTACAACATTAAATATCAACAATAAACATAATAAGACTAATATTTACATAAACATGAAACAGTGCAGTGGTGAATAGTGCAAAAGATGCTGAAGAAACATGGTAAGTAAAATGTAGTTATGTGACAGATGGGTCAATTACAGTATTTAGTGTGTGTATATTGATCATTTAAATTAAATAATATATATACATATATGGGATGCTATAACTGTAATGATGTCAGACACACCTGGAGCCAAATACAACCAACTGGAGTGGATGTACTTCGACCGGGTGCATTCCCCACCAAGCCTTCATAACTGTCTTTAGGCCTGGAGTTACTCTCAAACATTTTGTTCATATCAGCCGTTAAGACCCCAAATATCTGAAGATAGGGCCCCTTTTAATGAAGAGGAAAATGGCCCTTTAAATAGAAGAGAATGTGTTCTGTTGGCGTTTTGTTAATGATCTCAAACGTAAAATCAGCCAGACAAAAGGACGAGTTATCAACGTTTGAGAAAAGGAAATGCGCTGCATCACCAGTTCTCGTTCAAACTCAGCAGCTTGAGTTGTTTCCTCTGCAGGAGCAAACTGATGTGAGATATTGATGCTGTGATTAAAAATGTGCCCACTCATAAAAACACACAAACTCATAAAGTCCTCTGAGGTCAGCAGGAAGAATCTTTATGTTTTCCCCCTCAGACTCTGTGAACGGCTTTTCTGCGTCTGATAGAAACAGGATTAATGAGTTGATTTAAAGGCTGCCGCTGTTTTGACTCTGACTTTTAGAAAAGAGGAAGTGGTGAAGGTCGTCTTCAGGATTCTGTGAGCTGTCTTCTTAAAAATATGACTGATACCAGAAACTCCTTTTAGTAAAAGTATTCATGCAGACTGTTCAAATTTAACACTGCACTTTCTATATCCATTGAGTTAAAGGAGCAGTATGTAACTCTGACCCCTAGTGTTTAAAATAGGTACTGCAGTCTGAATTCTAAACATCATAGAGAGCTGTCTCCCCCCCCCCCCCTCCTCTCTAGAGTGGATGCTCACTCAGGTCCCCATGTGGTGGACTCTGAAGCTTCAGTGTTTATCCAGCTCTGCATGGGTCTGTAAACCTTTCTGTGTTCTAACCTCTCTCCATTTTTCAAAAGCATCTCCAATATTGATCCTAGTTTGAGCACGTTTCTGCTCGTGGAGCTTATTAGAAACATGCAGAGGCTTTTTAGGTCGGGTACAATCACTTCTATCTGAACCACTTCTCTTGACCGCTTCCATCACTGCAACACCTGTTGACCTGATAACTGCTCTCATATCTGACAAACCGAGGGGCGTCCAAAACGGCCGTGTGGGGGGGTCTTAAGAGCGCCTACCTTCTCTGGTCCAAACAAATCCAGAGCATTCAGGAGCAGAATCTAAAGTTAGAAGGAGGACATACTGGCTGCTGCATTGTTGTCAGAGAAGCCAGCACTTCAACATAGCATGTTTCCTTAATGTCTGATCAGATAGTAAGATACCTTTATCATCTCACTCTCTACACAGCTCACTGATTGGACCTTTAAACTGTTCATGTTTTGTTCTGCTACGTTTTTAACTCTGATATATACGAGCAGGAAGATTTAGAATATCACCTGCAGCTGCAGCATTAAAATCATAAAGTGTTTGTGTTTACTTCTGAAGAACAGCAGGTCTGTAGTTTTATATCTGAACTCTGTGTGTGTGTGTGTGTGTGTGTGTGTGTGTGTGTGTGTGTGTGTGTGTGTGTGTGTGAGTGTGTGTGTGTGTGTGTGTGTGTGTGTGTGTGTGTGTGTGTGTGTCTGTGTGTGAGTGTGTGTGTGTGTGTCTGTGTGTGAGTGTGTGTGTGTGTGTGTGTGTGTGTGTGTGTGTGTGTCTGTGTGTGAGTGTGTGTGTGTGTGTGTGTGTGTGTGTGTGTGTGTGTGTGTGTGTGTCTGTGTGTGAGTATATGTGTGTGAGTGTGTGTGTGTGTGTGTGTGTGTGTGTGTGTGTGAGTATATGTGTGTGAGTGTGTGTGTGTGTGTGTGTGTGTGTGTGTGTGTGTGTGTGTGTGTGTGTGTGTGTGTGTGTGTGTCTGTGTGTGAGTATATGTGTGTGAGTGTGTGTGTGTGTGTGTGTGTGTGTCTGTGTGTGAGTATATGTGTGTGAGTGTGTGTGTGTGTGTGTGTGTGTGTGTGTGTGTGTGTGTGTGTGTGTGTGTCTGTGTGTGAGTGTGTGTGTGTGTGTGTGTGTGAGTGTGTGTGTCTGTGTGTGTGTGTGTGTGTGTGTGTGTGTGTGTGTGTGTGTGCGTGTGTGTGCGTGTGTGTGTGTGTGCAGGTTTGACAGCGAGTTGACTCAGGCTCTGGAGGAAGCTGACAGTGAGAGGGAGCAGAAGGACAAAGCCTGTCAGGAGAACACGGCTCTGGGTGCAGAGATCTACACGCTGCGCCGCAACCTGCAGGTTTGTGTTTATCTGTTCAGTCTGTTTGTTTACAAAAACCATGTGAAGGGCCCGTCTGACTGGGGCGCTGGGGCGGTTATGATGCACGCCTCATGTACGGAGGCTGTAGTCTTCATCAGTGGTGCAGGATATACACAGGTATATGGAGGACATCTACTTACTTTTCAGTCTCTGTAGGGTACACATTTATTCTAACCCCCCTGTGAATGCTCAGCCTGAGCCACACATGTACAAAGACACAACCACAGGATGCATCAGGGGGTTTCTCTCTTTTCATGGCAGCATAATGAGCAGGGAATTACATTTTCGAGATTTCTTTCATATCAATCCTCGACTCCCTGAAGTCAGCAGTGGAAGTTGAGCGTCAATGTGCAAATAAAAAAATGATTTTTTTAATGTTAACTAAGCATGCATGGGTAGTCTCACAGGCTGTTTATCCTCTACTGGACGGGGACAAATATCCGCTTCTACAGGCACCACCACACCACTGGCGGCGGCTGTGGGTTTCAATCCGACCTCGGCCCTTTGCTGCATGTCACCCTCCTCTCTCTCCTCCCCACATGTCCTCTCTCTCTCTTCAATAAGAGAAAAAAAAGGGCTTAAAAAAATACTTTTAAAAACCTGCCTGACAAACAGCTGCGACCATGAAAATAACCTGAAAAGCATCTCAAACTGTTGGAAAGAGTTGGAAGAGATACTTAAATGTTTGAACCTCACAGTTTAAACTTTCCTCTCTCTCTGTGAGCAGTCTTGCATTCAGAGTCGTACTGAATTGAAGGTTTGGAAAGAGAGCAGAGTATGAACACAGAAATAATTTATTCTGCAGGAAAAAAGTTCTCTGTAGGATTTGGAAATCGTATATCAGATGTTTTTAGTAGTGTTGTAGTCAAGGCCACAGTTAACTGAGACCAAGACTAAGATCGTAAATATCTCATCTTGTGTGCAGGGGGCGTGTCACTCACTTAGAGCGTAACACCGGGAAGTTGAAGTCGTAACCAGGGGATAAAAATCAAACTACAAAAGTTATTTGTTGTTTTAGAAAGAAGTGTTTTCCTTCTAATCACAGTGATGACGAGGAAAAATCAATGGTGGTCTGTTTGTCAGATATGAGAGCAGTTATCAGGTCAACAGGTGTTGCAGTGATGGAAGCGGTCAAGAGAAGTGGTTCAGATAGAAGTGATTGTACCCGACCTAAAAAGCCTCTGCATGTTTCTAATAAACACTTAAGCTTCAGAGTCCACCACATGGTGACCTGTGTGAGCATCGACTCTAGAGAGGAGGAGGGGGGGAGACAGCTCTCCATGATGTTTAGAATCTGGACTGCAGTACCCATTTTAAACACTAGGGGTCAGAGTTACAGACTGCTCCTTTAACAGTTTGTGAAATTACTCTTTCCTCTTTGGTTTCATATAAACTTCAGCTGTTGTTTTTCTGTTTGTATTTTGAACTCATCTCCCGTGAGGCTCAAACTGCCAGAGTATCCTAGAGAGAGATAAGGCCATTTAAGTCGCCGTGGTAACCAGAAGAGAGACAGTCTGTCTGAGCCGAGATCTGTGTGTGTGTGTGTGTGTGTGTGTGTGTGTGTGTGTGTGTGTGTGTGTGTGTGTGTGTGTGTGTGTGTGTGTGTGTGTGTGTGTGTGTGTGTGTGTGTGTAGGAGAGCCAGTCAGAGGTGAGCCGTCTGCAGAAGCAAAAGGAGGAGTTGTGCGCTCAGATCCGTGACCTCAGCCTGCCGGTCGATCTCGCCTCTGAGTCGCTGCCCGACCTCAAGAAGCAGCTTCGTCTCCTGGAGAGTCAGGCGGGCGAGAGAGCGACGGAAATCAGCACGCTCGCCGCCAGGATACAGCAGCAGCAACAGGTGATCACCACGCCGTCAGACACCTTCAGAGACACTCTGTCTGCCCTGTTTCACCTGGTTTCTCTATCTCACCTGGTTTCTCTATCTCACCTGGTTTCTCTGTTTCACCTGGTTTCTCTATCTCACCTGGTGTCTCTGTTTCACCTGGTTTCTCTATCTCACCTGGTTTCTCTATCTCACCTGGTTTCTCTATCTCACCTGGTGTCTCTGTTTCACCTGGTTTCTCTATCTCACCTGGTTTCTCTATCTCACCTGGTTTCTCTATCTCACCTGGTTTCTCTATCTCACCTGGTTTCTCTGTCTCACCTGGTTTCTCTGTCTCACCTGGTTCCTCTCTCTCTCACCTGGTTTCTCTCTCTCTCTCACCTGGTTCCTCTCTCTCTCACCTGGTTTCTCTGTCTCACCTGGTTTCTCTCTCTCTCACCTGGTTCCTCTCTCTCTCACCTGGTTTCTCTATCTCACCTGGTGTCTCTGTCTCACCTGGTTTCTCTGTCTCACCTGGTTTCTCTGTCTCACCTGGTTTCTCTCTCTCTCACCTGGTTCCTCTCTCTCTCACCTGGTTTCTCTCTCTCTCTCACCTGGTTCCTCTCTCTCTCACCTGGTTTCTCTGTCTCACCTGGTTTCTCTCTCTCTCACCTGGTTCCTCTCTCTCTCACCTGGTTTCTCTTTGTCTCACTTGGTTTCTCTCTCTCTCACCTGGTTTCTCTCTCTCTCACCTGGTTCCTCTCTCTCTCACCTGGTTTCTCTTTGTCTCACTTGGTTTCTCTCTATCTCACCTGGTTCCTCTCTCTCTCACCTGGTTTCTCTCTATCTCACCTGGTTTCTCTCTCTCACCTGGTGTCTGTCTCTCTCACCTGGTTTCTCTCTATCTCACCTGGTGTCTCTGTCTCACCTGGTTTCTCTGTCTCACCTGGTTTCTCTGTCTCACCTGGTTTCTCTCTCTCTCACCTGGTTCCTCTCTCTCTCACCTGGTTTCTCTCTCTCTCTCACCTGGTTCCTCTCTCTCTCACCTGGTTTCTCTGTCTCACTTGGTTTCTCTCTCTCTCACCTGGTTCCTCTCTCTCTCACCTGGTTTCTCTCTATCTCACCTGGTTTCTCTCTCTCACCTGGTGTCTGTCTCTCTCACCTGGTTTCTCTCTATCTCACCTGGTTTCTCTATCTCACCTGGTTTCTCTGTCTCACCTGGTTTCTCTCTCTCACCTGGTTCCTCTCTCTCTCACCTGGTTTCTCTCTCTCACCTGGTTCCTCTCTCTCTCACCTGGTTTCTCTGTCTCACCTGGTTCCTCTCTCTCTCACCTGGTTCCTCTCTCTCTTACCTGGTTTCTCTCTCTCACCTGGTTCCTCTCTCTCTCACCTGGTTTCTCTGTCTCACCTGGTTCCTCTCTCTCTCACCTGGTTCCTCTCTCTCTCACCTGGTTTCTCTGTCTCACCTGGTTCCTCTCTCTCTCACCTGGTTTCTCTGTCTCACCTGGTTCCTCTCTCTCTCACCTGGTTCCTCTCTCTCTCACCTGGTTTCTCTGTCTCACCTGGTTCCTCTCTCTCTCACCTGGTTTCTCTGTCTCACCTGGTTCCTCTCTCTCTCACCTGGTTCCTCTCTCTCTCACCTGGTTTCTCTGTCTCACCTGGTTCCTCTCTCTCTCACCTGGTTTCTCTGTCTCACCTGGTTCCTCTCTCTCTCACCTGGTTTCTCTCTATCTCACCTGGTTTCTCTGTCTCACCTGGTTCCTCTCTCTCTCACCTGGTTTCTCTGTCTCACCTGGTTCCTCTCTCTCTCACCTGGTTTCTCTGTCTCACCTGGTTCCTCTCTCTCTCACCTGGTTTCTCTCTATCTCACCTGGTTTCTCTGTCTTACCTGGTTTCTCTGCCTCACCTGGTTTTCCGTCTGTCACAGATCCACATGCGCTTTGAGATGGAGATGGAGCGGATGAAGCAGATCCATCAGAAGGAGTTGGAGGATAAAGAGGAGGAGTTAGAGGATGTGCACAAGTCCTCTCAGAGACGGGTACGTCATACATGAATTCATTATCACGATCAAAGCCGTATAGATGTTAGTCCACAACCAACCAAGTCTCCCAGACAGATGTTGAAGAAATGGATGTAGCTTTGCCTGCCTTTTTGGAGCCAGGAATGACCATATTTGTTAGAGGAGGCGGAGTTTGAGAGTAGTTTTGATGCGATATGATACAGCTGGTTGTTCTCTTGGAGAAACATGAATGCTGCATACACTGAGCTCCCTCCACAGAAGCATCAAACAAACAACAATCCAATTCTCAAAAAGTCTGACAACTTTTACATTTTAAATCTTTTCCAAAAGTTATTACATGCAACAGATTGAGACCCATGATCTCCTTATTGAACTCAGCTTTAATACCCAGAAACACATGCTGGGGTCCAAACACTCTGGGTTCTGGTCCTGGACTCATAAGGAGAGACCCTGTTGAGGAAAGAACCGCTCTGAACCGGAGTGTTGTGTAAGCGAGCCGTGTTGTGTTGTTTGGTACAGATGGCTCTTTCTGAAAAATGTCCTTCCTTTCTTTTCACTGAATCCTTTTCAGGGTTTTTTTTTTCTTCCTCATGATGTTATCTAACCAGACGGCAGTTACATCACTTCTCTGCAGTTACATCAACGTTTCCACAGGTGTTCTGTTCAAACTTTAAATCACACAATCGAGTCAGAGAACGAGCTGCTGGGAATCTGTGCTGCTTCATGTGGGAGAGGAAAAAAAACATCTGATTGAGGATCGACATCTGGTGGCCATTATCATCAATCCCTCACACTCCTACAGTTCATGCTGTCATACCTAAAATAAATTATGAAGTAAGCAGATTTATCCTTCAAAATAAAATACAGACTTCTCCTAAAGTGAA
This sequence comes from Labrus bergylta, assembly GCF_963930695.1. Lineage (NCBI taxonomy): Eukaryota > Metazoa > Chordata > Actinopteri > Labriformes > Labridae > Labrus > Labrus bergylta. Next base: position 26,129,371 of record NC_089211.1, read on the forward strand.
GCTGCTCCATTGTCCCTTCTGGGCCTCTGTACATGTGAGGTGGTGACTGTGTCTGCAGAGACTCTGTCCTCTCACTGGATTTTACTGTTCTGCTTTGTTCTGGTTGACTCGGGACGTTTCTGGGGGCGGAGCTGGTGTGTTTCCTCCAGCCAATGACAGTGCAGCGGGTGATTTTAGGAGTGGATACAATTCAGTGATTGGACGAGATTCAAACCGGTGAATATGACGGACGTGGACGTAGCAGCAAAGAAGAGAAAATATAATGAGAGTGAGGAGAAACACCAAGTGGATAAAGCTCGTTCTAAAACGAGGGTGAACCTTGTGTTGTCTTTTACTCGTGGATGTGGAGTTGATCTACTTCCTGTTGGACAGGAAGGTGACAAACACCAGCGGTTAGCTTGTGCTAGCGTGTGTTAGCTTGCAGTGTAGCTACAAGCAGTAAAACGTACACACTACTTCCTGCAGGGGGCGGGGCTTCAGGAGGAGGAAGGGCCCAGTTTGAATGTTGTGTTTACAAACTGCAAAGAAAAGATGATGCTGACTCCACCTTTAAACTGCAGTTCCATGAGTGTCCACTTGAGGCTGCAAGCTTCCTCCCTCTGGCAGAATCTTTAAACCAACAGGATGTTGTTGATTTATTGAACAGAGCGTCGTTTGGAGGCTTCTGTCAGTTTGTTTTTTTAATGTTCTCCCTCAGATCACGATGATGTTGTGCTCATCGTGATGCATCCTGCTGCAGGGGAAATCTGTCGAGGACAATAAAAACTCATTCAGAAAGGCTGTTCATCTTTGTCTTTGTGTGTGTGTGTGTGTGTGTGTGTGTGTGTGTGTGTGTGTGTGTGTGTGTGTGTGTGTGTGTTTGTGTTTGTGTGTGTTTGCAGCTGAGGCAGTTGGAGATGCAGTTGGAGCAGGAGTATGAGGAGAAACAGATGGTGATCCACGAGAAGCACGACTTGGAAGGACTGATAGCAACTCTGTGTGACCAGGTACTCCACACACACACACACACACACACACACACACACACACACACACACACACACACACACACACACACACACACACACACACACACACACACACACTGCTCTCTTGTTCATTTGTCCCTGCAGGAGCAGACTCTTTCTCCCACCGTAGATCATCCTCATTGCAGGTTAATGTACTCGTCTTTCCTACATTACAAGCACCACAAAACAAGCACAGGCAGTCTCTGTCACTGTGAGGTCGTAGTCTGACTCCTGATGAGACACCAGGTCCTGGTCTGAGGCCAAACTGTCATACAGTTCTTCAAGTCTATTAGAAAGAGAGTAACAGTTCTTTAAACCTGGGCTGTGTTTGTGTTAGTATAAAGGTACAGAACGTTTTCAAAGATTCCTTCAGCCAATAAGCTCGCTGTAATGTCCTTGCGTGCGTCCACTAAAAGTGTCTGACACCATTACAGAAAGGATCCAAATGAGATAAGACCTTTTTATCTAAAGCAGACTATCTCCTCTGGCTAAACTCCATGTGATCTGCAGAGTCCCTCTGCACCTTTAAGAAAAAGCTAAAGACCCAGCTCTTTCATGAATACCTACTAACTTAATGATGATGGTCTCCATATTATTGATGATGATGATGGTTGTGACGATGGTTTTTGTTTGATAACAACGACTTATAAGATGGTTTCTATACTGATTAGAGCTCTCAAGAACTGCCCTCAATGTTGTGCTTTGCCTCTGGTCACTTCCTGTCAGCACCTGTGTGTCCAATCAGACTCAAAGCTGATCGTTTGCTCTTACTGACATTGTTCCCTTTTTTCTAGATCCTTGCTTGTGTTGTTCTTACTCTCTGATGTACATCGCTTTGGATAAAAGCTTAGTCATTTAGACCCAAAGTATGAACAAATAGGACGCCGGTTTCAGACATCTGAATTCTCCTTTAACGGTTTCAAGTGAAGAATTCATTTTTATGTCCCTGGTATCGTTGGTGCTCCTGTCGGGTTAATATCTGAATGTGAGGTATTCTCCACGTCTTGCAGGTCGGCCACAGAGACTTCGATGTGGAGAAGAAGCTTAGGAGAGACCTGAAGAGGACTCACGCCCTGCTGGCCGACGCCCAGCTGCTCCTCTCCACCGTCGACAACCCGGGGCAGAACTTCCCCAACGGCAGCAGAGAGCAGATAGAGCGCCTGCACTGCCAGGTAACCATCACCTGTACATCAGTCTGACTGGAATATAGAAGAAACTCCTACATGGTGTGAGATACATTCATGCTCTCTCTCTGTCTCTCCCTCTCTCTCTCTCCCTCTCTCTCTCTCTCTCCCTCTCTCTCTCTCTCGTAGCTCGAGGAGAATGAAGTGAGGCGTCTGGAGGCGGAGAGTATTCAGACGACGCTCTCTCAGGAGCTGGAGAACACTCAGATCGAACTGGAAAATCTCTGCAAACAGAAGAGTTTGGTGAGTGTGTGTTTGAGAGGGGTGTATGTGCAGACGGGTGAAACATTAAAGGACAAAATGTGAATCAAAGAGTTCTTCATGACATCACAAAGGGCAGTAGCCCCTCCCCCAGGTGGGTGACACTCCCACAGCTAGGTGTTTGTTCTGCCCTCTGAGTCTGCCTTCTCACCGTAAACAATAGGACATGGAGCCAGAAAGATCAGAGTACACCCAAGCCCTTCCAGAGAGGGGGCGTGGTCAGACACAGCTCATTTACATATTTAAAGGTACAGACACAGAAACAGCCTGTTCTGAGCAGGGCTGAAATAGAGGGGTTTATAGACATGATCAAATACAGGATCAGAGTGGATTTAGAACAAGAAACTTCACACACATGTTTTGAGGAGCTCTGAGACTTATTTACACTGAAGAAGAAGAGGAGAATATGTGACCTTTAACAAGTTAAGCCGCTGCTGGCCGGTGGGGCCTCTGGTCGCTGGCCGCATAGAGTCTGTTTTCTGCCAGGAATTTCCAAGATACCAACTCCTTCCAGAAGAAATCTCTTAATCTGTTGAGGAAACGGCCTTATGCATTGAAGTAAATGTCTGTAAACCTGACCTTAGTGGGAGTGGCCTGTGGTGCTGTGCATTCTGGGATTTGGTGTCTTTCATCCACAAGAGCCAAAAAGACACTTTCTGCCTTTTCTCGGCCAAGAAAGCACCAACTTCAAAATGTGTTTCACATTTCAACATATATGACCCAATGTCAGTACAGATTCAGGTTTCACCGGGTGAAGTATCACCTTTAATGATTTGTGGGATTCATCTTTTGCGTCACATTTTTTCATCCTCGTCGTATTTTAATGGCGCTCCCGTGATGTCCTCACCTCCGTGTCCTCCAGGTGGACGAGCAGTTAGCGCTGCTGCAGCACGAGAAGGTGGACCTGCTGAAGAGACTGGAGGAGGACCAGGAAGACCTCAACGAGCTGATGAAGAAGCACAAAGCGCTCATTGCTCAGGTGCGACTCTGGACTTTGTTACAGATTTATTTATCACTAATTTAGCAAAAACTCTTAATTTGTATCTCCCTCTTTGATCCCTGCTTCAGTCGTCGAGTGACATCTCTCAGATCAGAGAGCTTCAAGCTGAGCTGGAGGAGGTGAAGAAACAGAGGCACTCCCTGCAGGAGGAGGTGAGGCAGCACTGAGAGCTTTATGAAGTAGAAACAGTCTGATATGAGATTTAATGGATTTCTGGATCATTCCACCTCGTTGTTAAACATCTCGGTGTAATGAACTCACATTCAGGGACGTGCTGCTGCATTCATTTAGGCTCTGCAAATGTTTTCTCTCCCTCTTAATGCAGCTCCAGCAGAGCGTGTCAAGGGTGCAGTTCCTGGAGTCGTCCACTGTGGGGCGCAGCATCGTCAGTAAACAGGAGGCGCGTGTGTGTGACCTGGAGAACAAACTGGAGTTCCAGAGAGGGCAAGTGAAGAGGTTTGAGGTGAGAGGGAAAACAACTGAATGTGTCCTCACTTTAAACACATTTCATCCCATGCACGGCTTCATATGAACTTTGTGTTCTCTCTCTCTGTGTGCAGGTGCTGGTGCTGCGTTTAAGGGACAGCGTGGTGCGCCTGGGGGAGGAGCTAGAGCAGTGCGCCCAGGCTGAGGCTCGGGAGAAGGAGAACGCACGGTACTACCAGCAGCGCGTGCAGGACATGAGGCTGGAGATGGAGGAGCTGATCCAGAGGGAGCAGGACAGCAGCCGCAGACGCATGGAGCTGGTAGCTCACACACACACACACACACACACACACACACACACACACACACACACACACACACACACACACACACACACACAGAGAGTGCTCTGTAAATAGCAGCACATATTGCAAATGCTGCTCTTTCTGCCTGGAAACCACATTTCTAAATGTTGTCAGGGGGCGCTCTCTCCCACACACACGGACAGAAATCCACCCCTCCCCCCCCCCAAAAAAACATCAACTTTTTATTAGTTTATAAAAACAGGTAAATCATGCATCAAACATTCTGCATATTTAGAAGAACACTTTCTCTCGTCCCATGACATTTATTTGTTTTGCAACTTTAAAAACAAAGCGATTTAAAAAGTGCTTCAGAGGAGACGAGGAAAACATTAAGAGCAAAAACATTCAAGTGAAATTACATTTAATGGACAATCAGAGCACACGGTACAAAGAAAATGTTTTTTAATAGCCATAAAGAGGAAATAAAAAACAAACAGCAAATGTTAGACTGAGATAGCTGGAGATTTAAAAAAGAAGAAGTTATGTTTCTAATTAACTTTAAAGCTTCTTCAGACGTTAATGTCTGCTAACAGTTTGTACGGACTGTAGGATCACAAACCGGACGCCCCCCCTCATGTGGAGGGAAGCGGTTACATTTGTCAGAGTTAGTTTGTTTGGGGATGATGAAGAGGGAGCTTGTAGCCTGTGTCGGGGGGGGGAGGGGGTCTAGTGATGGATTTGGGTTTGGGGCAGATTGGCGCCGAGTTCTCAGACAGAAAAAGATAAAGAACAAATGAAGGGACTCAGCGAGGGGGAACAAACAAAGTGTGTAAGAATGCAGCGACGAGGCAGAACATTTAATTTTAGAGGCTTATTGTCCTGGAAAAACAAAAAAGCCTTCACAAACACGCCCGCGCGGCTGTTTCTTAACTTCTCAGCATCCGTCAAAGACACTGTGGAGGCTCAGGAAACAGAGAGAATAAACAGACTGAAGGGAGGAACCAGGTGAGGAGTCACTCATAGAGACGGTCTGTTATTGGCTTGAGAGAGAGAGAGGAGCGAGCGTCAGGATCAGCACCTTGGAGAACGTCTGTGAGGTGTCTTTTTTTACCTAGAGGTCAGGATGATCCCGCCCTCCTGTGCGGTGGATTAGCTACATGGTTGTCTAAAAGTTTATTTTCAGGACTTTTTACCAGAACGTTCTTTCACCAAGAAATTCATGTTTGAGTTTAGAGTCCGTGATGACTCGTCGTTTAGATTTAAACTGATTCACCAAAAACTGAGTATTTCTCAAAGTGAACAAAGGACTCTGTTCTGTTAAAATATATTTTGTTGTTTTCATGGTTGGAAAAATCCAAAAACAGCCGGGGCGCTGTCCATCAGGCGGGCGGCCCGGGTTCGAGTCCCACCTGTGGCTCCTTTCCCGCATGTCATTCCCTCCTCTCTCTCTCCCTGACTCTATCCATTGTCCTATCTCTCCATTAAAGGCACAAAAAGCCCCAAAAAAAATTATTTAAAAAAAACAAACAAAAAGATAAAACAGCCAATCACAGCACACGATATGGTGGGCCAGAGTGACGCTTCCATCCGTCCTTTCAGCCTGTCAGCATAGGATGCCAGCGAGTGTCTGCTATAAAAATCCGCTTGATTCTATTCTTTCCTATCTCTCCTCACTCAGCAGAGCTCGTTAGCTTGCTGTACAAAGTGCTGCATTAATAATATCCACATCATAATTAAAATGTTGACCTTTGACCTGTGTCAACTTTATTCAGTTCACTGCGAGCCGTTTACTGACGAGCCTCTGAGTGTTGAGATTTGAGTCGACACCTCGTCTACATCAAGCACCACACTTCAGTTTTTCCACCTTCAAAATAAAAGCACCAGATGTTATATTTGCAAGCGGAAAATGAAATTTCAGTGAAAGCGAGGAGGTTCCTGGTTTGAATCCCTCTTTATGTCAGCCCTGTGATTGGTTGGCGACCAGTCCAGGGTGTAACCCCGCCTCTCGCCCAATGACAGCTGAGATCACCTCCAGCCCCCTCGCCACCCTGAACACGAAAAAGCGTTATAGATAATGAATGGATGGATATGCTTGTGTTCACTAAGATCATCATATTAAGATGATAATTCTTGTTGATAATGACTAAAGCAGCTAGTATGCTACTGATTAGCATGCTAATAAGAAGCTAGTTAATGGTGAATATTTCAACCTTACTTTAAAGTGTTCAAAGTGAATCGAACAGAAATAGCAGACGAGACTCTCAAACCTTTTCGCCCATCGATGGAGAGAGAGATGCAGCTCGGTTCCTTCCTGCACACACACAGATCACCATCGCTGTACCTCTGCCCGGCTCCGACTGCTAAATATAAACCCCCCAAAAAAAGTATTACTCATAACCGAGCTGCATGGGAGGAAACATTTGAAGCGATGCAGGTGCTTAAAAAAGAAAAACCCACTGATAGGAAACAACTTCCTCCAGGCTACGAGTGAAAGAACCACACACACACTCACACACACACACACACACACACACACACACATACTCCATACTCCATATCCAGCCGCTCTCTCCTCTGTTCTCATTAACAGAAGCAACAGCTGGTGATTTATCTGGAACATTCCTGCACAGGTTTGATCTGACAGCAGGAGGGAGGCTCTCTCGTCTGTCACCATCACTGCTCGGTGTGAGCGATGTGCTTCCACAGATCGTTATTATCATCAAAAAGAGATCGCTCGTCTCTGAAATCATCACTGAGACATTTGACTTCACACAAAAAAAAGTGATGATCATATCGACATGTTAAACGTACAATATATCGAATTTTATGACAATGTTTACATTCAAATATCTCAATTAATTAAAAATGAACTAAACCTATTTTATATCATTTTATTGTTGAGTTCTTACATCACCTCAAATATTCCCGACAGTTATCAAAGCAAGAGAAATCTGTAATTTTATAGTTGTAACGGCATGTGTCTTGTCAAGGCGGCTTCAAAAGAAGTTAGTATTATTATTATTATTATAAATATTTTTTTAACAATATGTTTATTGAGTTTTAAACATTTTTCCAAGACACACAATTACAATTAAATAAATTCTAAGGAAAAAAAAAGAAAAAAGATATACACATGCACATACACATTTATAAAATAAGGCGGAAAAAGTAAAATACAAAAATAATACAAATACAAAATAAAAAAAAATAAAAACTGTAATTACAAAATGTTGCAAAATTATTACTGTTCGTATTAAATAAAAATAAAAGAAGTTATTTGTTAGTGTTATTTAGACACAGAGGCGCTGTGTTTGTCAATAGGCGAGACAGCCTGCTTGGGGCTCCAGTCCAGTAGGGGGGGCCCTCTAAAGGGTTGACAAACTTTAAAACTAAAGCAGTGGCCAAATATGTGCACATTTTGCAATGACAGTAGGAGACCTCCCTAAGGGGGCCCCATCTGACAGCACTCACTCTCGTTGCCCTGCCAAGCGTTGCTGAATTTTTGCTGTGAAAACCAAAAGTTTGTCAGTGAAAGTCAACAAAGGTGAAGAAAAGGAAACAGAAACAGGAAGTAAGAGGAAAAGGAGGAAGCGTCAGGATGCTGGCAGACATGATGGTGAAGAACGATGAATGTCGGTTTGAGGGCCCACCCCCCCAGATGATTTTTGCCCCAACAGACTCTAGAATGGCCTCTGATTGGACGTTATATTGAGATCTAAACTCCCTCTCTACATGGCTGCATCGCAGGAACTTTTCATCGTTCTAACTGTTGGACACACAGGAACTATGAACTATTTTAGTTCCTAGAACCCGGTTTAGAGGAACCTCTTTTGTAGGTCCAGTTTCAGAGGCTTTGAGTGATGTACGTGCACAGTGATTGGTCGAACACAAGAGCCAATCCACGCCAATTGCCATTTTTAGATGCCGCTGTAAACTTTAGACTGTAAATGCATTCAATTAATTTAAATGCTTCAGAAACCAAATCATAAAAACAAACGCACAGCTCCCACCACGCCGTCCTTCTTATTTGTCCTGTAAGTGTCGTCGCTCTAGCAACTGTCGGCCGTCCTGCGTCACCATAAAGTTCATATCAGGCGTCACCATGGCGATGTGAACACAGACATTACAGTTCCCCAAGGTGTGTCGTAGCACGCTGAATACATTCTTCTTGTTAACCTCGTGCAGGAAGTGAGCTGGCATCTCTCCAGCTACCGGATCCACTTCCAGACATGGTCCAAACCGGGATTTAACCCGGCGACCCTCCGGTCCTCAACCTAAGTCCGCCCCGTACTATCGTAATCCTGCGTCCTATAAAACACTCATTCAACACGTCCTGAGTTTACGACATGTAAATCAGTGAAACGTTTCAGAGAACATTTGAACACGTGTGTGTTCTCCTGACGGACTCACACACACGTGTTCGCGGCGCTCTCGTTCTCGCTCGCAGCAGATTTTCTTGGTGACCTCTGAGCGGAGAGCGAGAAACACAGCGCTTCAATAATTATTCACTTATTAGCACAAAGCAGGCAACACACACACACACACACACTCACACACACACACACACACACACACACACACACTCACACACACACACACATGCTCAAACACTCCGCCTCCTCCGCCAACGTTCTTCACGTCATCTCTCCCTCATCCTGCTTTCTCTCTCTGACTGTGATTAATCCTCATTGTCTCCTCAAGGTTATGGACACACACACACACACACACACACACACACACACACACACAGTAATACACACATTCATACATGGTTATGTGTCTCTATGACAACCGCTGCACCCACACCCGTCTCCTCACAGCCAACAAAGCCAATAACTTTGAAAGCAGAGAAAATTCTGTGTGTGTGTGTGTGTGTGTGTGTGCGTGCGTGCGTGCATGTGTGTGTGTGTACGTGCGTGTGCGTGTGACAGAATACTTGACAGACAAAGAAGAATAAAAAACAGACAGGATGATTTAATAAATCACTCCCAATGCATATTCAATAAGTTGTCCTCCAAATAAAACATACAAACATGAACGGCGGCGGCGGCTTGGAGGTCACGCGTGTGCGTGAGAGAGAGAACATGCCAAGGGACGTTCACTGTTTGACTGATGAGGTAATATGGGTGAGAGTGAAGGTAATTGCTGTGGCGGATGCGGCCTCGGGGGGTTACAGAGGGGGGGCGTCGGTGTTGAAGGTGAGCGTGTTACTCGCCTCAAACTAAATTTCCGTTAATCCCGAGGCGTCTGTTTGAACAGGAGATGCAGCTGGAGGAGCTGAGCGCCGTCAGGCAGGCGCTGCAGGCCGACCTGGAGACGTCCATCCGCCGCATCGTGGACCTGCAGGCGGCGCTGGAGGAGGTGGAGTCGAGCGACGAGAGCGACTCAGAGAGGTGAACATCTTCAACGTCTCGCTGTGATCACGTCTGTTTGTTTACATTCAAACCTTTTCACCACTCTGCCTTTCACTCCAGCGTTCAAACTGCTGTGGAGTCCTTGACTCGAAAGAAAGACCTGTAAGAGCAACAGGAATGTGTGTGTGTGTGTGTGTGTGAGTCGGTACAGTGTGTGTGTGTATGTGTGTGTGTGTGTGTGTGTGTGTGTGTGTGTGTGTGTGTGTGTGACCTGAGCATCACATCAAGCTTTAACACTCAGGCATCAGTTTCATTTACTCCCCTCTTAAGTCATTAAGGACAAAAATGTCCACTTCCAAAAAACTGATATAAAAATAAAACAGATTGATGTTTTTTTATTCTTTTTTCTGCATAAATCTCTTGAACAACTCCAGCCCTGCTCAAAACTACCAAATATTTTTAGGAATTTAACCCTTTAAATGCCAGAATCATGTAATCAAACTGGCATTTAAAGGGTTAAATTCCTGATAATTATTCAGTATTTGGTAGTTTTGATCAGGAAATATACTTACTGTTCTATTTTTATATCAGTTTTTGTAAATTGGACATTTTCACCCTCCAGTGTCCAAACAGGGAACTACATTTTAAATCTGATGCTACACAAAAACTAACAATGCATCAAAGTCAATATTTTGGATAATCTTTGACATATCCAAGACTGATTTAAAAAAAATCCCCCAGCCACCAAATATTTGTTTTATGGAAAATAACTCTTTTTTTTTTTTCATAAATAACAATAGTGACATCAAGTAATCAAACTGGCATTTAAAGGGTTAAATTCCCCAAAATGATTGAATATTTGGTAGTTTTGAGCAGGGCTGAAGTTGTTTAAGAGATTTATGAGGAAAAAAGTAGAAAAGAATATCAATCTGTTCTATTTTTAAAACAGTTTTTTGGAAGTGGACATTTTTGTCCTTAGGGACTTAAGAGGGGAGTAAATGAAACTGATGCCTGAGGGTTATTAAAGGTTTCTCTCTGTGGCTTTTAAATCTTTGCTTTATTTTTACATAATGTTTGGGGTCCAAATAAGAAACAAAAGGTTTGCAGTTTCTTGTTCTGTCGTTTGCTTCGGCTTGCAGCAGAGAAATCCTCACAGGTGAACACATTTTCACCTATCGTGCATTTTGAACCCAAAATATGTAAAAAAAATAAAATAAAGCTTCAGAATATCAGATTCTGCTTCAGCTGTCATCGTTAAATCTCCCATTCTCCTGAGACTGTTTTAAATAAGAGCTCAGCCTGATGAAGGATAATTCTGGTCCAGTTTTGGTTCTGGTTCTATCAGTCACACAAACCTAAAGCGCTCAGAACTCTGAGACCTCGCTAAAAGGATTCAAACGATGGAAAAAACTCTTGAATTATCCTTTAAGGTGTTTCCAGGGAAGGTGGCTGCATGTACGGCTACTAACAGTCCTCTTCATCTTTACACAAAGGGTTAATTTTACTGTTTTACTGTGACTCTGTGATTAATCAGCGTTCTTCAAAATGGACTGTCAACGCTTTCAAAGTCGTCTCCTCTGAGATTCAAACATTTTGATCTTCGATGACTTGAATCTTAAATCTTGAAGAATCCTGCAGCGCTGTAACTCGTCCCTGTTTTGCAGTGAAGCCATCAGCTGATTGTGGTGCTGCATGCTGGCTGCGGCGCTGTGACCGTCTTGTGTTTCCACTTGAAATAAACATGAAGAGACGTCTGTGGTGTGTTAAAGTCCGGTCTTGTTCCTCAGTGACTCCGTGTCCAGCGCCGGTTCCGTCGGGACGGAGGATGTCGGCGAGGGGATCCGTCATTGGTTAGGAGTTCCCAGAGGAGGGTCCCGAGGTGGAGGTTCTCCGTACGGCAGCAGTACCATCAGCAGCCAAGGGGGGCGCCAGTCCATCGCTGACACAATGAGCACCTACAGTTTCCGGTAAACAACTTTTTTTTAAATAACTGATTCTTTCATTTCCACAAAAAATTATTTCAAAAAATATATATATATATATTTGGGTCCAAATCAAGTAGAGAGAAAGAGAGAGGGAGAGCGAGAGGGAGAGAGAGAGAGAGCGAGAGAGAGAGGGAGAGCGAGAGGGAGAGAGAGAGAGGGAGAGAGCGAGAGCGAGAGGGAGAGAGAGAGAGGGAGAGAGCGAGAGGGAGAGCGAGAGGGAGAGAGAGAGAGGGAGAGAGAGAGAGAGAGAGGGAGAGAGCGAGAGGGAGAGCGAGAGGGAGAGAGAGAGAGAGGGAGAGAGCGAGAGGGAGAGCGAGAGGGAGAGCGAGAGGGAGAGCGAGAGAGGGAGAGAGCGAGAGGGAGAGCGAGAGGGAGAGAGAGAGGGAGAGAGAGAGAGAGCGAGAGCGAGAGGGAGAGCGAGAGAGGGAGAGCGAGAGGGAGAGAGAGAGAGAGGGGAGAGATTGAGAGAGAGAGAGAGAGAGAGAGAGGGAGAGAGAGGGAGAGAGAGAGGGGAGAGATTGAGAGAGAGGGAGAGAGAGAGAGAGAGGGAGAGAGAGGGAGAGAGAGAGAGAGAGAGAGAGAGAGGGGGAGAGAGAGAGAGAGAGAGAGAGAGAGAGAGGGGGAGAGAGAGAGAGAGAAAGGGAGAGACATGTGGGAAAAGGAGCCAAAGGTCGGACTTGAACCCTGGCGGCCGCCTGGAGGACCACGGCCTCTGGGGTTCCACGATCTGCAAAGTTATTTTCAGTTTTTTTAACATGTCATCGAGTTCAAGGTCGTCTCTCTCCCTCCACAGTTCCTGCGTGGATGACGACGGCTCTGAGGTCGGAGCGTCCCGGGGTCTCGGTCGCGCTCCGTCCTCGTCCGCTCTGTCCGAGCTGCTGGAGGGACTCCGCAAACGGCGAGCGGGCGGCGATGCAGGCGACGGAGCCGGGAGCGCCGTCTCCCTGCCCGTTTATCAAACGACGGCGGCCTCCACCCTCAGACGGAGAGCCTCCACCCTCTCCCTCGGACCCGACGACCTCCAGGAGCCCCGGCCCGGCCCCAGCATCCTGAAACCCTCGTCCCCGCTCATGCCGCGCTCCTCCAGCTCGCGCTCCATCAGCGATCCTCCGCCGTCTGTGTCCACGTCTTCGGCCGGAGCCAAACTGTCTCGCTACAACTCCAACGACTCAGTCTCCTCTGTCCCCTCGCTGCCCCGCCTCTCCTCCCTGGCGTCCTCCCTCGCCTCCCGCCACCGCCCCCCGTCCCTCTCCATCCCAGAAGAGGACTCAGAAGAACCCCGCCGCTCTGTGACCACTCCCATCCAGCGCTCCCCTCAGCCTTTGAGGCGGTGCATGCTGGGAAGTCTCATCACAGACGAGGGAGGTGAAGCCCCTCTGGGGTCAGAACCCCTCGTCTTCCAAAACCGCCGCCTCACCGAGGACAACGATGCTGCCGCCGCTTTAGACATCCTGCCCGCCATCCGGAGGGCTCAGTCCACCAGCAGCATCGCCAGCTCGGTGCGAGGAGGCAGGAGGGCGCTGAGCGTCCACTTTGGAGACCTACCTCCCTCCACCCGCAGCAGGAAGGGCTCCGAGACCGAGTCGTCCAGCTCAGGCGGGTCGGGGGGAAGCTCTCAGGGCGGCGGGTCGAGACGAAGGTACGAGAGGCCGCAGGGGGAGAGACTGGAGGCAGAGGGGAGCGAGGGGGGAGACGTGGCATCCGTCATGAAGAGATACCTGAAAAAGGAAGTGGACTGAAGCAGCTGAGGAGAAAAGGTAAGACGACAACAACATGAAAAAAGATTTGATTTTAAAGTTCCTCACAGATTTTCTTAAAGGCTTTATATTTATTTTCACACTTAAATATAAATCAAGTATCTCCTCTGAAAATAACTCTGTGAGTCATGACTGTCTACAATGGGTGTAACACCCGAGTCCCACTGTCTGTGATGTTTTCAGAGTCCTATCTTCACTTTGTTTACATCGCCCGGACGGCCGGCTGACTCCTCCCCTCGTGTATAAAAGTTGTTTAATTGAGGGACTAGAGAAAAGAAGAATAACATACTGTACTCACTGCTTAACTGTGTTTCTAGATCACGCTCATTTCAGGTAAATTTACATGCAGTGTGAAGATACCAGCATAATAAAGATGGCTAGCATTAGCATGCTAACACAACAATGCAGCGCCAGTTGTTTTGGTTTCATGCTGGTGCTCAAGGGCGACATCTGCTGGATCAAAAAATCACATATAAAGACTTTAAGTAAGCTAATTTAACACGTGCACTGCTGAAAACCTCCCTGAACATTTCAGGCAGACCGCCCCCTGAAATCTTCCTGCGTTAAGTGTTCACACATGCACCTGATAGCGGGAGAGTTTCACTGAAGGACAGGACCAAAAACGGAAAATCAATTCTAAAATCAACAGGGAGCCAGTGAAGGGATGCTAAAATTGGCGTGATATTGGCACATTTGTTTGTTCTTGCTGCAATCGGATTATACCCAACTTGACAGAAACTTGACCTTGGGGGCGGGCTGGAAAAAAGTCATGATGATATACCGTCGGCCATTTTGCGTTCACACATGCAGCTTACTCTGAAAATCAGCAGAAATCTGTGTTACAGTTTTTCTCAGTCGCTTTGGTACATTTCTCGAATCATCCTCGACATTTGCAAAACAGTAAGTGCATTTCTCTGAACAATTTGTACAAATAGCAAAACACCTTGGATTACCTGCAAAAGCCAGTCTCTTGCTCAAAATCCTCAGTTCAACTCTCAAAAGTAAATATCTGTGTCAATGAACATGTCAGTGCCATCAGAATGACAAGTCCTTGTGTCACTGTGTACAGGTAAGACAGTCAAATTACTTAGTCATGTTGTCAATATAACAGTGGACTCTGGAGGGCTGTTCTGATATAAACTATGGCTAAAGTTCTGATGACAATCATTGTAAATTGTATGTTACACCTTAGTGTATGTGGGAGATTGATTGCAAGAGACTGGACAAGATTCACATTTACGCTTTTACTGTTTGTGCTGTAATTTGTTGACAGACCATGTCATTGAGATACAGAAAGGAAGAGACAGCACTGCATAGCACAAAGAAAAAAACAAAAAAACAAAAGTAAAAATGTGAACATAGGACAATCTCCTTAGGGAAAACTGTACATGCAGTGCTGTAGGAATTACAGTGCAGTCTTCCTACACCTCCTGACGTTCCTGTCTGTTGGGCCACAAATTCTCATCCACATCACAACGAATATCTTCTCTTGCGATGCAGCGTGGAAAGAATCTTTTCGAGTGTCTTATCCAACCTCTGCAGGCATCTGCTGTGATGTCATCACACGCTGCATCCATGGCAGCCAGAATGGTCATCTGGCGATCATATACTTTCCATCTCCATGCTGAGAAAAATTCCTCAATGGGGTGAAGGAATGGGGAGTAGGGGGAGAGGAACTCCATCAGCATCCTGTTGTGACCATTGCCTGATGATGTTGGAGCGATGGAAACTGACATTGTCTCAAACTATCACGTACTTTATCAAGTCATCTCCAATCTGAGCCCTCTCTTGTTCAGGGAGGAGATCCCTGTAGAGAGTGTCTACAAAGGTGACAAGACGCTCTGTATTGTATGGCCCAATAATGGGAATATGCGTTAGCACACCATTCTCAGATAGCAGCACCCATGGTTATGTTCCCGCCCCGTTGGCCTGGCACATCAACTGTAGCTCTGTGGCCGATGATATTTCGACCACGCCTTCTGCGTTTCGTTAGGTTGAAGCCAGCCTCATCCATGTAGATGAAGTCGTGCGGTGGTTCACTTGCTTCCAGTTCCATTATACACTATATCCAGAAGACACAAAATGAGTTTTATGAATTACATGCATTTTCATTTTGGACTAGATACAGTTACATCAAATGTATACAGCACATACTGCATCTTCTTTTCTACAGCCATAGCAAATGTGTCACACATACTGTACATCACTATACGATGTACTGTTATCTGTGAGGTACAGTTACTGCATGCTCATACATGTTTTACCTGTACATACTAGTAGCGCAGCTCCTTCACTCTTTCACCATTTCTTTCAAATGGAACAGTGTACAGCTGCTTCATATTCATTTGGTGTCTTTTCAGCACCCTGTCAATGGTTGAGATGCTGACTGTTAGGATGTTTTCAAAGATGTTGTTGTCCTCTATAATGGCACTCTTTATCTCCCTTAGTCTTATGGCATTGTTTTCTACAACCATGGTGCAAATAGCCTCCTCCTGTTCAGGTGTGAAAAGGAGCCCTCTGCCACCCCTGTGAAGTTGTCTTACAGTCCTATGTGGAAAAAATAGAGTCACGCAAAACACAAAATTGAGTAAGATAAAATGTCACTGTATAAAGTATACTTGCTGTATATTGTAAATGCAAGTGGAATACTGTAATATTGTATGAAGCATTACAGACAGTATCCAGTATTACAGTATTACAGTACAGTGCCTGTTGTTAGGTTACATACCTGTTCTGTCGATGAACAGTCTGAATGATTGAGGACACAGTTGTTCTCCCAACATTTGGCTGAAACCCTTCGACCAGCCTCGGCCATTGGAAGCCCAGGATTGAGAACGTGATCTACAAGTGTGGTTCTTATCTCATCAGGAACACGCACATGTCCTCGGCCTCACTCCTCTTCCTCTGTTTTGCCGCCCAGCTCCTCCGCCACGCAGCCTCACTCCTCTTCCTCGTCTTCTTCTCTCTGGCTGTTGACCCCGTCCAATTCCTTGTCCTTCCATTGTCAGACATTGTGACATTGTGTTGTGCTCCGGCTATATATATACTTACATGATGGTTCACGAGATGCACCTTTGAGCTATTTCAGAAAACTGGTTGATCATTGGTTGATCTAATGCTTTACACATTTCCCTTTGTTAGAGAAAGTCAAGATTCACCTGGGAGCAATTTACCAATTCAGGACAGATTTAGAAAAAAAGTCTAATGGAAATGTATAGAAATATGCTTGACATATAATGACAACTTGTTCAACCATTTTGCATGTAAAGACTTATGCGATGAACTAATGCCTAAAGGTTGTGGGGGGTGAGACTATTCAACAGAGACCCATTATAATACATTTTGATCAACATGACATAAGCAATTGATAATGTAGGAAACAGCAGAGAATTGTACATAATCATTTGCGTGGATGTACCAAAGCATTTGCAACTTGTTCAAATAAATGAGAAACTGCTGTGTGAAGATTGAACAAGTAGTTTTGAGAATTCCAATTCTGATTTGAGAAATGTACCAAAGCGACTGAGAAAAACTGTAAAGGACGAAGGTGAAAGAAGTGATTGTGACTGTTTTAAGAGTTTCCTGTTGGCCATATTGTTTCTCAGCTTAACTTTAACTGCAGTGAGCGAGAAAGCCTGATTGAAACTTCTAAAACAAACATCTTAACATTCAGAGGTTTGAGAGTGCTCTGTGATTGTTCAGCACTAAGAAGCTCCTGGTTTCTATAGTAATGGCTTAACAATCACAGTTTTCAGCGCCTCGAGGTAAAACACAGTCAGAAGGGAGTGATTTAAAATCCTGAGCACTTCATCCTACAGACGACTAAACACAGTCTCTGTGCGGAGGAGCGGGCCGAGCGAGCAGGTGGAGGGTTTAACATGCATCGCTTTCTAAACAACAGAGAAACAGAGTCACACTGTCAGCCTGCTCCCATGGAACCTGGCAGTAAAAAAAACAGATACAAATAGATAGATAGAGAGATACTTTACTGATCCCGAGGGAAATTCAAAGCATCCAGTTGCAGGTTACAAAGACATGACATGAAACATTTGTTACAAATGAACCACAAAACCGACCCCCCCCCCTCCATACATATATATTAACCTGAAGAAAAAGATTTAAAGAATAACTTAAACTGTGCAATTAAAAATAGACTTATACAAGAAATGTACATAACCCGTGCAGGGATAAAAATATATGTAACATTTAAACAAGAACCTAAAAACAGCTGAGGAAAAAAAATCTATAATTAGACCTGAAAATAAAAAAAATAAAAAGTGTTGACCTTCTAAAGTTGTGTTGTTTATATATGTTTAAATAGCAATGTTTAAATAGAAGATATGGACGATGACCATAACCAGCAGAGGGCGCTATCTCATGTAGAAGAGAGGCTAAAGCCCCTTTTCCACCGAGGTGAAACCTGATTCTGTTTCCGTTTCCACCGCCAACCGTATTCTTGTTTGGTAGGCGGCGTGGAAGCCGGATGGTTCTTTTGCTCTCTTTTCATTTTATTCTTTTATTTTTATTTTTCACTCTTCTTTTTTGTTGTAGAATGAGCTAACAGAAATATTTCTCCATGTCTGTATAGATGATGCACTTATATGTAGATCTTCTATACAAACCATATACAAATGTATATATGCTCATTCTGACAGTTTATGTTGTTTTTCTTCAAAACTATCAAATTAAAAGTATTAAAAAATATATATATAATAAATAAAATAAGATTAAAAAAAAAAGAAAATAGAAAAAAAAAATAATAATAATAATAAAAAAAAAGTAAATTACGTATTTGAAGCCTGATGAAAAACCTACAAGAAGCGTTCATCGACTTCTTCCTGTGGCTGTGAGGGTTCTAAATGAAGAGCGTTCATGTGCTCTCCCTGCAGACAGCAGGTGTAGCATGATTCATGAACATCTCTGAAGGGTTTATTCTGAGTCTCTCTTTCTCTCAGTGACTCTGAGGTGTTTGATAAGAACAGGTTTGGACCCGTACACGTGTGTCTGTTTCACACCCGTCCTCTCTGATCTGACCACCTTGTCTTTGTGTTTCTCTCCCATCAGCATCTCCATGCTGCTGCGAGCTACACACACACACACACACACACACACGCACACACACACACACACACACACTGAAGGAAGAGAGCCAGCGCTGCAGTCAAGGCTGCGAGAAAAAACCCCTTCAGAAGTCGGTGAAGATGATTCTTCACTTCTTTCAAGTCACATGAAACCCGAGCTCTCTGCTGTATGCTCAGATACAAAACTGTTTGTATATGAATAAACCAATGAAAGAATGTTTTGTGTTTGTCTGTTTTTTTTCTCTCACTTTCTTTTGATCATTACATATTTTATAGCACGCCCTTCATGTTTGAGGTATTTCACGTCATTAGAGTAAGATGGATGTATGTTGTCGAGGTGAGAATGGCGGCTAACGAGGACAAACGGGCGCCAACATCAAAGTAGAAGTTAAGCTTTGTCAGGTCGGTCGTCAGGAGGAGAAAACGTTTGATGAATGGAGGTCAGGTCGATCATTTTTGATGCGTTTCTGATAGTCGGGGAATCTAATGGTGCGCTACATTTACCTCGGATCTCGGAGCTGGGTATACTGCCACACCTGAGTTAACCAGGTATTCAACAAATATAAAATTGAACAGTCAATGGGAAAAATGGGAATCAGTATCAGTTGTAAGATCTGTACCGTCTACCAATTAATGTGTGTAATACATTATATCTGTTGCTTTTGTTCCTTAGTTATCTGTATTATTCGACTTTACTTTTTAAAGCTTAGTCTGGGATTAATTTATCAAGCTAAAAAGATAAAAGGGGTTGGACTGGATACACCCTTTTCAAACATGGACTGGTTAAGGAAAAATAATTGGGCCACTACAGAAAGTATGCTTTGATTGCTGTTTGCTTTGTTTGTAATGTATATTTTTATTTTATTTTTAAAATTATCTTTATTTTTTTAAAGAATGAAACCACTATTAGGACAAACAAACATGGCCGCCTCCAGGAGTACCTTTGTTGTTTAAGGCGATGACAACACACTACGTGATAGTTTGGTATTCTTAAACATTTTTTAATTTTTGGGCTTTTTGCACCTTGTAGAGGTCCAATGTAGAGACAGGACAGTCGATAGAATTGGAACTCAAGGAGAGAGAGAGAGAGAGAGAGTGGGGAATGACCTGCGGGAAAGGAGCCACAGGTGGGATTTGAACGTGGGCCGCCCGCTTGAGGGACTACAGCCTCCATAGGTGGGGCGTGCACACTAACCACTGCGCCACCAACCCCCCAATAGTTTGGTATTCTTGGTGGTTTTTGGCTCTGTGTTTGGTCACAACCATAGACTGTAATATTACTGGACGAACCCTGACCCGTCTGTGACATAGGCAGAAAATGAGTCCAATCGACGGCCGCATCCATATTGGATTTGCAGTCTCAACCTAACTTTGGATCAACCTAACGACAGTAGTAAGGCGGGACCGGCGGGACTTAGCTCCGCCCATTCAGCTCGACGTCAGCAGTCCACTTGACAGCATAGCTAACAGCTAGGCTGCTATCATCAACTATTCCTGCTCGTCCTGAGAAAACTCTACAAACAGTAAGTTAACATTTAACTTTTCTACAACACAGTTAAAACTAATTATATTCAACACAAATATTTAATTAAAGTCTTAAAACTACACTTTGTTAAATATACAACTATGGTTATGAGTTATTTGTCAGAGCAGTTAGACTTTGTCAGTGTTAGCAGAGAAATACATTAACAAAGTTTTATCCATAGACTGTAAATAAATATGAGACATCCAGAAGAAATCAATATTACAAAGCATACAGTTCATGTTACTGTTCTGACAAAAAGAGGAACGTCTGTGTTTTATATTTACTGATGTCAACAGCGATGAGGTGAACATGACAATTTAAAAATAATGATTTAGTATTTATTATAAGACATTTGTTTTCTATAGAACCTGTGAAGTCATGGAGTCTGTGGACAGTGTCAGCTTCACAACAAAAACTTTAAGTATTAGAAAAAATAGTGTTTAAGACTGGCATCTATTATTATGAGTTGCAGCTACCTTGTTCAATATTATTCCTGCAGATGTGGCTCATAACAAAAAAACAGCCTGAGCTGTCACATGTAGTTAACTGTACATGTTGTCTGAGGCATTAATTGAACACCTTTGTATTTCTCCTATAGACACAGTGTGGATTATTGGTGACTGGTCCATCGAGGTGCCCAGAGAGCTGCAGAGACAGAGGAAGAAACCTGAGCTTCAACAACATCTGTATTTGTTGGTTCTTCTGGGGTGGACACAGATTTTTTTTAATGTTGTTTTTCAGATTAAATAAATATTTCTATATAAATGCACTCCTTTATGTCTACTTATGAGTATACATTTCAGATTTGAAATGACAAGACTAAAATGTGCATTAATGCTCAACTCAATAGCTAAGGGAAGGAAGTCTACTTTTACACAACTTCTTATTCTTTCAACATTTTTTTTTACCAAATACTAATGTAGTTCATTTCTGAAAGTGGGATGGAACAGAGTCATTGCAAAATGATGATCTCAAACACAGCCCCATTCTTAAATCAAGATACATGGAGAGTAAATAAGATCAATAACTTGTGAATAAAAACAGTTAAAAATGATTTAGAAATGTAGTCTTCCCTGATCAATATCACATAATATCAACTTCTCCCATCTAAACTGGACAAAGGGTTTTAAAATGGGAAGAAAATGGTTTGATTGCAAGTTGTTTGGAGGAGATCTAGTTTTATTTGAACAGCATGAATACAGTCTTCTAAGGTGCAAACCCTCCTCCTCCTCCTGAAGCTTGTGGAGCTCCTTCATGTACTGCTGTCTTATCTGCTGGCCATCTTCTCTCAGCAGAACTTTGACTGTTGAAAAGTCATTCAGAAGAAGCTCGAGCATGTGACATGGATCCAGGAGAACATGGACTTTTAGTGAGGGGTCTTCAGGATGGCAAAGAAAGAGAGAAAATATCAGTTATTCATTAAATCATTTTTTTTGTTCTCATCTATTTTTCTGTATTCATCTGTGTGTCAGAGCACATTTATAAATTCAACAGTGTACTACCCAGACAACAAAGGTCCAGTATTCAGGTAATCAACATCTATTCAAAGTTAAGACGATAAACATTATTGTAATCATGCTGTTTTCAGCTCTCTCACTCACACAATGATATTCCACATCAAATGGTCTCAGATTTTGTGAGGAAAAATTAAGCAGTTTATTGTGGATAGTACTTCATCTTAACATGAAACAAATATAACCTGAATTATTTAAATCATTAACAGGTCCCAACTCTCTGTGCTTTAGTACAGAACATACAGTAACTCATTTATTATTAACATGAGCTCAGTACATGGCTGTACTCTTCAAACTATTTCTTATACTTTATATCTATGTGCTTTATATCTTATTTTCATTCCATATGTTATTTATATTTTATATTTCTACAGCTATATTCTGTGTATGAGTTCAGTGAAAATTAATATGGTTATTAATATAGTTCTTAATGGTTACAGATGCTCTTACAAAGTGAAGTTTTTTTAATTTGTTAACAGTTTGCTCAAATCTTAAGACACTACATCAACCATGTAACTTTAATGTCATCCTCTATAACCTACACAGCACATTAGGTTCAGTTCAGTTTATGTTACTGACGGATAATTACTACACAAAGTTTGTTTTTTAATGTCCACATTTACGTGGAGTAAAACATTCATCATAACATCAGATAACCACCGAGGTGAACCTTTAGCTTCTAACATCACACAAACTCATTAATTTCAATAACAACATCTTCACAACAAACATTTCTAAACCATTGACCGTAAATAATGTAAATAATGAGCTACACAGTTAGCCGACTGGTTTACAAGCTAACGCTAAACAAGCTAGGTCCGTAAATATAAACACACGAGTAAGCAGTAAATATAACACTACTATATCACTTACCGAAAAAAACTGAAGCATCAACTTGTTGGATGGTCTGTTAACCGCACAGCAAGCCATGTATGTTGTCAGATATGTGTTAAACAAACTCTCCAAACGAAGTAAAAAAGAGGAGAAATCAGACGGATCAAGCTGTTAGCCTCCTGACCTGCTGACCTGCTGACCTCCTGACCTCCTGACCTGCTGACCTGCTGACCTCCTGACCTCCTGACCTGCTGACCTCCTGACCTCCTGACCTGCTGACCTGCTGACCTTCTGACCTCCTGACCTCCTGACCTGCTGACCTTCTGACCTCCTGACCTCCTGACCTGCTGACCGCGCAGAGCTGTCAATCAAATCTGACACAACCAAATATGGGCATAGCCGTTTTCCTTAATAGAATAAAATCCGATGAGTTATAAAAAAATTCCCCCCCCCCCCACAGTGTGAGGAGAAGGGGCCGTCAACTTCTCAGATATATCTCGTTTTTTGAACCAGGCTGTAAACATGTTGATTCCTGTGGTGAAAACGGGCTTTTTTGGCTGTGGGCTTATGGCACTTCCGGCGCTTCTGCAGCCAGCCTCAAGAGGAACCTCCAGGAACTGCAGTTTTTTGTTCTTCCGCATAGGCTTCATTTTTCGAGACCGGAGGTTGCCCCTTGGTCACAACCTGACCCTGTACTTCCTGCTTTGCATATTTTCTTCATTAAGAAGGTTAAGAAAGTCCATGTCCTCTAAGAGCTCCCCCTAGAGGCCTGGAGATTTTCATTTGCATTTCCCGTTGTATTTGTTTTCAGTGTTTTCTGTTCGGTGGGTTTTACATTTTTGCTGTAGTCTCTCATGTTTTGATTTTCTTTGATGCTTTGTATTTCCCTTCCACTTAGTTTCTGCTGTTTCGTAAAGGCAGGGTTGGTCATTTCCTCCAGATCCACTTCTTCAGATTCTGGTGTAAATTGTCTTTAGGTCCTGACAGAAATTAATAACTCATGTTCTCTGAAAAAGGAACAAAGAAAATCCATCATCTGTATCAGTTTGTAAGTCTGTAAAAACTTCAACCAATGTCTGCCACGAGGTACCAATCTGATGAACCAATCAGACGCCTCCCTGTCTCCCTACAATTCTACAATTGACTACAGTAGACTCTTTTATCCAAAGCGACGTACATCAGAGAGTAAGTACAACAGAAGCAAGGATCTAGAAAAAAGGGAACAATGTGAGTAAGAGCAAACGATCAGCTTTGAGTCTGATTGGACACACAGGTGCTGACAGGAAGTGACCAGAGGCAAAGCACAACATTGAGGGCAGTTCTTGAGAGCTCTAATCAGTATAGAAACCATCTTATAAGTCGTCCTTATCAAACAAAAACCATCGTCATTACCATCATCATCATCAATAATATGGAGACCATCATCATTAAGTTAGTAGGTATTCATGAAAGAGTTGGGTCTTTAGCTTTTTCTTTTTCTTTTTCCTGCTCACTCTCTACCTCTTGCGCACTCTAGCCCACACTCAAAGCATGAGCTGAGGTCCGCTTCTGGAGAGACGGCGCTCTGTGTATGTAAGTGAGGGGGTGTGGCTTTGGAGGGAGCACAGAGGGGAGTGGGTGGGTGCAGACGGAGCACTGAGGGATTACCAATCCTACCTTTAAGTTTTCTTCAGACGATCTTTGTTGTTGTGTGTTTTCTCTTGTTGCTCTCCGAAGGTGAGGACGGCCTTTTGAAATGTTTTCTGAACTCTTCGTCACCATCTGTGTCTCTTGATGAGCTGCACAGAAGTTCATCAGGAGGCGATAGTTACTGCTCTCAGCTCCAGCTCACACCGCCTGCAGCACTCGCTCTGATTTACTCAAACCCAACAGGTGATGTTTGAGGTTTAGATTGGATGGATGACTGATTGTTTGTCTTTGCTTCTTTGTAGATCTACAGAGGAGTTGGTTGAAAGGTATCAAACCTTTTCTCAGACTCTGATAATCACTTTTTAAACGTCTTTTCCTCTCTGAAGCTCTGGGAGGAGTTTAGAATCATTTCCACTTTGTTTTGATCTCTCGGCTCGTCGGCTGATTTGAACAAACTCGTGTCCCTCTTCAGCATCCTCTTGGTGATGAAGGATGTCAGACTGAAGTGCTCGCTGATCGGCTTGATGCTCCTAATTATCCAAAGTGACTCCTCTTAAACTGCAGATCCCTCGACGACTTCATGTGAGCGGTTCATGACTTTTACAAGACAGCTGCGGGCCTCGACGTCTCGGGGGGAATTATTGATCCAAAATCCAACATGAAGCTCGGATAAAGTTACAGTCAACTCTCGTTCCTCCGCGCGGTCAGATGACTCATCAGTCCATAAGAGGACCCTGTTCATGTAATGAAGCATCCCTGCAGGAACGGTTATTTCTGTCCACTTTCTCAGCTCCTCATCTTTCAGCTCAGCTGGAGCAGGAAACATAATTACACTCCGTCGCTTCTTCTCACCTGTTTCAGACTTCTTTTTTAAATTCATTACTTTGTGGCTGCTCTCAGCTAAAGGTCACATGTTCTTTCTATAAAGCCCAACGAGAAAAAAACTACTAGGCTATTGAATCAGAATCAGAATCAGAATCTGGGTTTATTGCCAAGTACATGTACACATACAGTGAATTTGACTTGGTGTATTGGTGCTGAACAATTGTAGCGCCTGCAGAGTCAGAACCCCTTTGTACAAACCTCCATTCATTGCTTCCTCCGTCATCCACCCACATTCATCTCACACTCCAATGAAAAACAGCCACAGTCCTTATTTGTTTTCGAGGCCCGCGGTAAAACCCAGAGTGGAGTTTTTGTTTTGTGGTTTGAACAGTGGACTGAACTTTGCTTTAGAAACAGAGACTGTGAAACGTGCACACACATTGCGCACATTCATTTTGTTTGCAGTGTGGTTGATGCATGTGATAGGAACTTTTTTTATAGATCTAGGAACTGTTGGAACCCAACCCCCCCACCCTCTTTTTCTTATTGACTCCGCACCGCAGGAACCATGAACTACTTCAGAGGAGGTTTCTCTCCCAGCACAAGAGGGACTTGGAGCGCCATTAGTACACGATGATTGGTCGAAAGAAACAAGAGCCAATCCAGGGCCAGCAACCGCCATTTTTTAAATCTCACTGTAAACATTACCAGATAAAATCAAAACCTCTTAAAGGCTTTATATGTGATTTTTTGATCCAGCAGATGTCGCCCTTGAGCACCAGCATGAAACCAAAACAAATCGCGCTACATTGTTGTGTTAGCATGCTAATGCTAGCGATCTTTATTATGCTGGTATCTTCACACTGCATGTAAATTTACCTGAAATGAGCGTGATCTAGAAACACAGTTAAGCAGTGAGTACAGTATGTTATTCTTCTTTTCTCTAGTCCCTCAATTAAACAACTTTTATACACGAGGGGAGGAGTCAGCCGGCCATCCCGGCGATGTAAACAAAGTGAAGATAGGACTCTGAAAACTCTGAAAACATCACAGACAGTGGGACTCGGGTGTTACACCCATTGTAGACAGTCATGACTCACAGAGTTATTTTCAGAGGAGAGACTTGATTTATATTATATTATTATATTTAAGTACATAGAAAGACTTTAAACATCTTTACAGCATCCTTGACTTCGAGTATCAACACCAGTAAACTCACTGCTCTGTTCCATCATGTCCTCTCTGAATGCTAAGCAGTCAGCAGGAGTCTTGCCTACTTGGAAGCTCACCAAGTGAAGCATCCCTGACTCTGAGAAACACCCTTTTTTCTTGGCTGGGCTCGCTAACTTCTTGGAGGCTCCCTCGCTCGCTTTGCAGCTGCTCAGAGGGAAGAAATTAGATTTTACTCCTCAGCTTTTCTGCATCTGAAATAACAAATATATCATGCTAACCAGAGTCTAATTCTTGGTCAGCTGTTTCCCTCTGATTACAGTTTTTGCCAAGCTAAGCTAACCACTTGCTAGCTGCAATGGCCGTGGCATCTAAACCAACAACTACAGACTATTATCGAATGTATGCAGTGTGTACTGCAAACTGCAGACTACATTTATCAGTAGTCTGACCTCTGACCTCCAGTCTGTGGTTACTCTGCAGTACACCAGGCTAAACTGGTTTCTGGTCTTGGAATGAGGAAGTAAACAACAGCCCAGCTGACGTCAAACGCTGCTACAGTGTAGCGTCCACTTACAGTCTGAAAAAAGCTGACGAGAGATTCAACTGGTGGTTTCTTTGTGTGGTTTGATCTGATTGTGATTATTTCCTCTGTTACGATTGGACGCTGCTGACCGTCATTTCCATCTTTGACCTGACGCTTTGCATTGTGGGAAACGGTAAGTGAGGGAGGCTGGTCTGAAGCAGACTGTAGATGTTTCCTGAATCAGAACGACATCTGGGTCATGTTGGCAAACTGAAGATCTCACATTTGTTGCATACTACAATTTGGTGAAATCAGTACACACAACTAGTAAAGTAGAAAACAGCCCCATGTTTTATCTTGACCCACTTGGTCTTTCTGCTCATGACCATGTCGACCTGCAAGAAGCTGTGAGAGACTTTATTTTCTATATCAACTTCACTCTGAACTGTCAGTGTCAGTCAGCTCTGATCTTTGTCCTGGACGACTCTGCAGCTTTAAAACCAGAGAAACAGGAGATTAACCTTCAGACTGTGAAATCAAACCATTTACTCTCCTGCAAACAGACGTGATCAACCTCATGTCCCAACAGCCTGCAGAGAGTGTGTGTGTGTGTGTGTGTGTGTGTGTGTGTGAGTGTGAGTGTGTGTGTGTGAGTGTGTGTGTGTGTGTGTGTGTGTGTGTGTGTGTGTGTGTGTGTGTGTGTGTGTGTGTGTGTGATGTTGCTGCTTTGCTGTTGTTTTTCTTTCCGTTGTTCGACGCTCTTGGTATGCAGACCTCTCTGCTTTAGAGTCTGATTACTTCTTCATGTTTTGATTCTTTTCTCTTATTTTAACGACTTTATAAAAAGTATAAAAACAAAGGATTGTGTTAATAAAGATGGCTTCTCTTGTTAAAGTGCATTAAAGATACAGTATGTAGATTAAGCCACCAGGGGGCTCTCAGTCAATACTACAGTAACAAACGGGGGACGTCGAGGCAGCAGCAGCTCACTCTTCCTTTTGCAGTGGTATTTGACGTTAACATCCGATGTTTCCATGGCAACAATAAACATTCTGGCTGTCATGGCGGTTCTTTAATGGCAGCTGCATTGTCATAAAATTCTACATGTTGAACATTAAAACGTAAAGAAAGTTCCTATCTCTGTCGCATACGACGGAGGATTAGGGCCACGTTAAAAAAAAAAAAAAAAAAAATTCAAGATTAAAGTCATAAAATTTACGAGTTTAATCTCGAAATTTAAAAAATAAATTTTTAAACATGACCCTAATCCTCCGCCGTAGTCGCACGCTTTGAACCTCCTCCTGGGAACTTTCAGTTTGTGTTGATTTTGGCTCCCCTTGTGGACAAACCGATAGACGAGTTCCTGGTTTGAATCCCCGTCCTTCAGGAGTCTCTCTGTGAGGATGTTCTCCTCGTTCATGTGTGGGTTCTCTCCTGGTACTCCGGCTTCCTCCCACAGTCCAAAGACATGCTCGTTAGGTTAACTGCTGACTCTAAATTGCCCGTAGGTGAGGGTGAAAGTTTGTCTGTCTCTTTAGGTCAGCTCTGTGATTGACTGACGACCAGCCCAGGTGTAACCCCGCCTCTCGCCCAGAGACAGCTGGGATTGGCTCCAGCCCCCTGCGACCCTGAACGGGAAAAAGCGGGAGATGATTTTGTCCTGTACATGTGTAGGTAGTGTCATAAACAAAAAAAACTGTTTCATCCTGCTTTCTGTTAACAGTTAAATGTATCGACCATCGAGAATCTTCTCTGTTGGAATGTAAACAAAGGCTGTTTGCGGTAGCGTGCTGTCAATCACTGCACATCACCCCCCGACTGTGCTTGCTGGCAGTGATTGACAGCACGCTGCGTTTCAGGATTCACAACTAAACTACAGAAAGAATGAGTCGTGTTGCCTATGGTCTCATCTGCTTTTAAAGGTTATGAAGACTTCACAGTATTTATTTCAGTCTGTTTCTTAAACTCCTCTGTCCACCAGGTAACGTTTTAGTGAGAACACGATGCATCATACTGACTTACTTCTAGAATACGACCTTGAATACATTTTCCAACAAACATATCTACATATCTTAGTTGTGATTTCCTTCCCTTCTGGGGGTTCGATCCCCGGCTCCTGCAGCCACATGTCTGATGTGTCGTTGGGCAAGACACTCAACTCCAAGTTGCTCCTGCTGCTTCATCAGGAAAACAACCCACCTCTCAAAATCATTTGTCAAGGAGCGCTGGTGGCACAGTGGTTAGTGCACGTGCCCCATGTGTCCAGGCAGGCGGCCCAGGTTCAAATCCACCTGTGGCTCCTTTGCCGCATGTCATTCCCTACTCTCTCTCTCTCCCTGATTTCTGACTCTCTCCACTGTCCTATCTTTCCATTAAAGGCACAAAAAGCCCAAAAAGAAAATCTAAAAAAAAAGAAGAAAATTCACCTCTCAAATAAAATGTATTGAAGCATTCAGTCGGTGCATGTTAGTAAACATAAACGACGTGCATGATTTATATGTGACAGTGATGGATGATCATGTTACAGAGAGCACTGACACACAGGTCACATGTTGTCTTCACTTAAAGCTGACAGGACGTGTGTGTGTGTGTGTGTGTGTGTGTGTGTGTGTGTGTAATCTGTATTCCCTCCATGATGGCGGTGCAGATATGAAGCCAATGAGCAGCCAGCTCTCATTAGGAGCAGCAGAACAGCTGCACATTAGGTATGCCACCTCAGTAGGAGACCTTCGTCTGTGATTACATCTCTGCTGCGACACAATCTCACTCCTGCGTCCTCACCCTGCACAAATTATGGATATGGAGCCTGATTGTCCTCACTTGTAATTGCTGTATGATTTACAGTAATGGCCGCCGCGTCACAGAGCTGCTGTTCTCTCACTTTCCGATGCCTCATAGATCGAGTCCTGCGAGCGCACACACGCCGTCCTGGCCGCCGTTAACGACTTTAAATAAATCCTCTTCATGCTCCCGGAGTCCTGTTAATGAAATTGATGAGGGAAGGCAAATAAAATTAAAACCAAGCGTTCAATAATTGATTGTCTGCTGTATGCTAAGTAATTCAGACCGTAGATCAGGTTGTGTTTGTGCAGGCAGAATCATGTTGGCTGTAGCTCTCCCATTGTGTGTAATCTGACTGCTGCAGGCCGCTGCAGCCAAACCTCGCTTTGTTAGGGAATCTTAACAATAGAGGAGCTCCGGAGGATCTCCACTTGAGTAAATCTTCATCGCCTCGGGGCGTCTTTCTCCGACACTGTGTGCAGGAAGCAGCTTGTGTGTCTGAGGGCATACATTGTGTTGTGCAGATAATAAAGGACGGTTTGTTGGTCATTTTTATGCCCCAGACACGGTGAGGAAGGAGGACGAGCTCGGTGTGGACACTGTGCTGCTCACTGACCTAAAATATTGTCCCAGCAGCTTTATGTGCAGTGGGCATTGTGTGGAGGAAACTGTAGTCTAAGTAAGTCAGTGTGCACAATACAGAGAGTGGGTGCACTGTGTTATTTGTCTGTTGTTGCTGTTTGTCTATTTTTGTTCTGTTTTCCTGCTCGTCAGCAGAAATGATCTCAAACTCGACTCCTCGAGCATCACGTCTCGGAGAAATCAATTTTTTAAACCACATATTTGTTTTGGCTGTC
Organism: Labrus bergylta; assembly: GCF_963930695.1. Taxonomy (NCBI): domain Eukaryota; kingdom Metazoa; phylum Chordata; class Actinopteri; order Labriformes; family Labridae; genus Labrus; species Labrus bergylta. The sequence continues at coordinate 26,159,392 of NC_089211.1, forward strand.
TCTCTTCGTGACCCACACGCTGCTGCCTGAGTGGTCAGGGGACTAAAGCTCTTTTGGTTGGAGGATGAGGGTCGAAAAAGTTCTGCAATTGCTCTATTGTGAGCTAATCTTATGAAACTGTACAAAAAACAAATCAGCCAAAAAGATACCAGGATGACAGACTTCTGAATGAAAACATGAGTATGCTCTCACACTGCAAACTGCAAAAAACAGTCAGAACAACCTTTTGTTACGTCAGTTTAACAACGTTGTGTTTCATCGATGAGAGTATGATGCTGCTGAGTGAGTGACATGACACTCAGGACCAGGACGTCTGACTGACACATTTTGTTCACATTTTATGCCAAAAAAGGACATTTTCACAAAACATCGTGCTCATTGTGCTCAGGCACGGTGCACTTCCTTGGCTTTGGCACACTTCGGAGAGGTGTGCTTCGGCACGGTACACTTCATGCACGAGCACAAGCTCACAGGTACACAACGCTGACAGCCTTCATTATGGAGAAATCCAGAGTTTCATATCGGTATCTGACTAACATGACTCAATATAAGACACAAAGTAGCTGTCATGTTCTCTGTGTTGTTCTCCGATGTGCGGGCATGGACTCGACTGCGCGTCTCTTTTTCTCTCTCTCTATCTCTCTCTCTCTCTCTCTATCTCTCTCTCTCTCTCTCTCTCTCTCTATCTCTCTCTCGTCCGCCTGTTTGTGAACTGAGCACGCTTCATAATAACATAAAACGTGTGTTGTATTACGACTTTATGTCCAAGAGGTAATTGTGCTTTGTGCCGGCCAGGGTGGGAATGGCGCAGCAGGGGGGGGGGGGGCAATCGTGCTTGACTACAGCACGGTACGGATGGCCAGTGAGACCGCGCCCCGAGACCGAGACAAGACCGAGTACAAATGCTTTAGATCCCGAGACGAGACCTTCAAAAAGTGGTCTCAAGACCAAGGCTGATTTTGAGTGCTGCAACACTTCAACATACTGTCAAACTTAAAACTGCACACTGCATACTGGGAGTCACAGTAGTCTCTAGTATGACCTCCAGTCGGGGGTTACTCTGCAGTACACCAGGCTAAGCTGGTTTCTAGTTTTGGAACGAGGAAGTAAACAACATCCCAGCTGACGTCAAACGCTGCTACAGTCTGACAACAGCTGACAAGAGATTCATTTCGATTTTCATGATTTTGAGAATCTTCTCATTACCTTGGGACGACACTTCGAAATTTTGCACCTAGACTCATCGCACCTAAGGGGGCGGGGCTGCCTCTCAGCCTCAGTGTGCTGGCAGGGCTATAATCAAGAGAATTCACCTCGAGCCAATGGGAGGCTGAGTGACATTTATATACTTGTCTCATAGTAACACTTGAAGAATTGCATATTGTAATGTGCTGGTAGAAGAGAGAACCAACCATATGCATGAGTCAGACTCTGAACTGTCTCACTTTCTGTTCCTGCTCTCGGCTTCAAGCCTTTCAGCTCCTATATTGAACACATACAGTGTCTTATAGTCTATAAATATGTAGCATAATGTAATGATTTACTAAACAGCTCCTCTCTGTAGTTCTTTATTACAAACAGGGAAGAAATGGTGCATCTGTTGGGGGACAATTTTCAGACAATTATGTCAAAAGCTTGAAGTCAGCGACTGGAACAAAACACTTAATGCTTCTTCTCTGACTCATTATGTTGATAAACACGTAATCCTTGAAGCAGTACGTCCCTAACAAAACACTCTAATGGTTTTGCAAATTACTAGAATATAAATGTAACGTCTAGGAGCCGTGATTGTTTGCTAATATAATCAGTCACAGTCTGCTTCAGTTCTGCTTTTACACTCTGTCCCTCTTTTCAGCCTGACAATCCCAAACTCCATCCATCACCCACAATGCATCAGACACCCTCAGACTCTCCCACAATGCATCAGACGGTACAGAACGGTAACAAAGGTCAATGTGTGATGTCATAAGGTGGATATGACTTTGGACTCGTCAGCTCCTTCTTTCTTCTCCTTCTCAGTGTGCTTCTTTTACATCACTGAGACTACAGGGAGACACTGAGGACCACTATCTACGGTGACCCTGAAGGGACAAAATAGCAAGAGATTAATCAGGCACAAGAGCCTCTTCCTTACCTTTGACTCTTGCATTTGCATCCAAACATTTGCTTTTCGATAAAAATCCATGTCTGCTCTAAATCTCTGCAGAGTCAGCAGTGCAGAGAAGAGAAAATGATATAATCACACATCTATATGCAGCTGCCTGATAATACCGTGATGTCTTCTGCCAGATCTGCAATCTTTGCAATGTATGGATCTTGTATTCTAGGGGATATGCTACAGAAATCTTATCATTTTGAACATCTGGAATAAGATTGTTTGGCGGTCGCTGCTCTGCCCTGCTCGTCCTCCCTTTCTAAAACATGATTAACTTCCTTAGGATGTGTACTCTGTTATTTATCTCTGTAAAATAAGAAGTACTGCTTCGTGACCTCTGTCTAGGTCATGTAGAAGTTCAGCCACGTTTCCACCATGCAGACCGGTTTGGGTCAGTATAGTTTGGTGAGCAGAGCGTAAGGTGACAGGTGAAACTCTCCTTTATCGACGGGTGAAACTCTCCTTTATAGACGGGTGAAACTCTCCTTTACCAACGGGTGAAACTCTCCTTTACCGACGGGTGAAACTCTCCTTTACCGACGGGTGAAACTCTCCTTTATAGACGGGTGAAACTCTCCTTTACCGATGGGTGAAACTCTCCTTTATAGACGGGTGAAACTCTCCTTTATCGACGGGTGAAACTCTCCTTTATCGACGGGTGAAACTCTCCTTTACAGACGGGTGAAACTCTCCTTTATCGACGGGTGAAACTCTCCTTTACAGACGGGTGAAACTCTCCTTTATCGACGGGTGAAACTCTCCTTTACCGACGGGTGAAACTCTCCTTTACAGACAGGTGAAACTCTCCTTTATCGACGGGTGAAACTCTCCTTTATAGACGGGTGAAACTCTCCTTTATAGACGGGTGAAACTCTCCTTTACCGACGGGTGAAACTCTCCTTTATAGACGGGTGAAACTCTCCTTTACAGACAGGTGAAACTCTCCTTTATAGACAGGTGAAACTCTCCTTCACCGACAGGTGAAACTCTCCTTTATAGACAGGTGAAACTCTCCTTTATAGACAGGTGAAACTCTCCTTTATAGACAGGTGAAACTCTCCTTCACCGACAGGTGAAACTCTCCTTTATAGACAGGTGAAACTCTCCTTTACCGACAGGTGAAACTCTCCTTTATAGACAGGTGAAACTCTCCTTTACCGACAGGTGAAACTCTCCTTTATAGACAGGTGAAACTCTCCTTTACCGACGGGTGAAACTCTCCTTTATAGACGGGTGAAACTCTCCTTTATAGACAGGTGAAACTCTCCTTTACCGACGGGTGAAACTCTCTTTTATAGACAAGTGAAACTCTCCTTTACCGACGGGTGAAACTCTCCTTTAACGATTGGGTGAAACTCTCCTTTATGGACAGGTGAAACTCTCCTTTATAGACAAGTGAAACTCTCTTTTACCCACAGTTGAAACTCTCCTTTATCATCAGGTGAAACACTTTCATCAACAGGTCAAACTCTCCTCGCTCTTGTCTTGTCTTGTGGACAGACCACGTTGTTTTTTTTCAAGGCGTGAAAGAAGCACAAAATCCTCTTCACTGCTTGATCACTGCGTGATGAGTACGAGACATTTTGTCTCATACTGTGAATTTCATAAAAAGGATGATGATCCTGACAGAGTCTGGAGTAAGGAGTTGGTTCAAAGTCACGTTTAAAGTTCACCAACCATTTCTTATGTTCAGAGTTTATTTCTGCATTTGGGTCCTTCACCCTCTTTTCCATGAGTTTACTGAGTCATGACATCCTGGACATTTTTTTTATCTTTAATTTTAAAGTTATGATTTATTGTATATCTGCTGTCATCCACCTTTTTCATTTATCATGGTGAGATGAATATGACTTTCATCATGTTCTTAGATTCTTAAAAAGCACATTTTTCTTTTTTTTGTTTACCCATGGTTCAATGTGACCTCTGCTCCTCTGCCTGGCAGTGCTAACGAGAGAAGCATGGAGCAGGCTGTCGCTGAGCCCGGCTCACTGCGGAGGCTTATCCTCCTCTCACATGTATCTGTGAAGGAAACACACAACAGCAGCGTGAGAACCAGGAGCAATGGGAGGAAAAGGAGAGAGATAAAAGAGATGAGATTGGGGGTGAGATGGAAGATGGGGGAGGGATTAGACGGAGGGGGAATGAGCGGGGATGAGGACGGATGACACAGAGAACGGGCGAGCGAGCGAGGGAGGGGGCTGATCTCTCCCAGAAATAATAATATCTCCTCTCCTTCAGAAGCCGCTGTCTAATCATTTTATTCTTTGGGTATCAGAGATGGAGGAGACAGTGTTCTGTCTGTTGGCACACAGCCACACAGCGAACACACAGAGCTTACTGTTTGAGCACAGAGGAGCAGAAATCAGAGAGCTTATTCATGTGGACAATGAGCCTGTTCAGAGTCTCTGGATGACAGGACGTTAGCAGGGGGATAACTCTGTATGCAGATGATGTACTGACGTTACAGTGAGGATATTCATAGACCTAGGCTCTCGTTTTCATAGTTTTAATCATCTATTATGATAAAATACAAGAAAGCACTTGCTTAGATCTTGTTACCCCCCAAAGATACAACCACTGTTGAGATTTTAAAAGACGTTTTGTATCTCGATGATGATTGAGAATTCAGGTGAAGTTCTTCTTAGATTCATGGGTTACGCATCACAATAGAAAATACGTTTTAAGGCATTTGTATTTGTATCTACAAAAGGTACATTTGTTGGGCAGATGGGAGATTCATCATGCTTCAGATAAAAACAACACAACACAGCAAAGTTTTTAAAAATACATGAAAACAGACTAAATCAGGAAATGACAGAGTGCTTGACCAAATACCTTCTAAATAGACTACAAAATATCCAATATATACAAACTCATGTGGACCATGGTCCTGTGACAACATGACAGGACATTAGCAGAGGGATAACACTGTATGCAGATGATGCACTGATGTTACAGTGAGGAAGTCTGGTGTTAATTTTCAGGGTTTTAAACCTTAAAGTGATAGTTCTGATTTCATGAAGTGGGGTTGCATGATGTACTTGTCAATAGTATGTTTATTAACCATGGACAATGCCGGTAATGGTCCCTTTAAGGAGAGATTCTGCAGAGTGCAGGCACTGAAGCTAGGCTACACAGCTATGCAGACAGGGATGTTTGCTCCAAGTAATTCAGCTTATTTTAAAGGTCAAAAGGCTTCCCCCAATGATGAGAAAAGTCCATCCTCTCTGTCTTCTGCCTGCTCCACTTTTCAGAAAATGTGTGCTCAAACAGGCCGTTTGGAGATTTTCCCTTCATGACATCACAAAGGGCAGTAGCCCCTCCCCCAGGTGGGTGACACTCCCACAGCTAGGTGTTTGTTCTGCCCTCTGAGTCTGCCTTCTCACCGTAAACAATAGGACATGGAGCGAGAAAGCCCGAGTACTCCCAAGACCTTCCAGAGAGGGGGCGTGTTCAGACACAGCTCATTTACATATTTAAAGGTACAGACACAGAAACAGCCTGTACTGAGCAGGGCTGAAATAGTGTGTTTATAGGTTAATAGGTGTTTATAGACATGATCAAATACAGGATCAGAGTGGATTTAGAACAAGAAACTTCACACACATGTTTTGAGGAGCTCTGAGGCGAGAACATGTGACCTTTAAGAAAAACCAAGCCAAAAACATTGTCACACAAGTATATGGTGTGCAAAGATGTGCTAAAACAAATAGACTTGCTAGCAGAAAAATAAAGAAATGTGACTATTTCATTATAGCAAACATTTACTCTGAGAAATTGCTATAAAGAACTGATTAAATGTCACAGCTGCTTGTTAAACTCAAACTTATGGCCTGTTTTTACTTCCATATCGATGCTGCGGTTTTGCTGCCTCGTATATTTCCAGCGAGCTGTGACTGGACAGAAGCACTAGTTGTTTCTTTTTTGTAAACAAGTCATGTCCTGCTTCTTGAAGTTTCTTGAGTTATTTCCCCGTGTTTACTCTCTGTTTTCCCCCTGTCAGCACGTCTGAGTGTGTCGTCAGCTCGGAGTTACAAGTGAAAAATCATGCAGAGAAGGGCAAGACAGCTGTGGTAGCAGAGCGGGCTAATGAGGTGTGTGTGTTACTTCGTTCCTACTAGAAGTCAACAGTAAAACTCCACACACACTGTCAGTGAGACAGACAGATAGATGGACAGATAGACGGACGGATAGACGGACAGACAGACGGACAGGGATCTTATCTGGGTTCCTATCTGTCTGGCTGAAGAGCTTTTTTAAAATGTGATGTCACTGAATTATTGATAAGCTTTTATTCATGCATTATAGACAGGCAGGGAGAGAGAGAGAGAGTGCAGTCTGGAGCCTGTTTTACAAATATATTGTTATTTTTTCATATAAAACTGCTGCTGACACAGATAAAAGCAAAGTGAAGCTCAGATACGTGCAGGAGAGAGTTCTGGAGATGACCATCAATGCAGCACTTCCCTTAAGATCTCTCTTGGCTTTCTTTAGCTTGTTATTTTGGTTGTTGGTACTTCACTGCTTTGGTTCAATCTCACAGCTCTCAGTTGTTTTCAGCCGCAGAGGCGGTTTTTTCCACGGTAAAGAACAGTAGCCTAAAAAAAAAAAAAGATCAGTTAGTGCAGCCAGGACTGAGTATTAGGGCCACATGTTAAAGGAAAATAAGTGAAATAAAGTTGTAATACTGTGAGAGAATATAGTCATTTTAGGTCAGTGGTTCTCCATCGTTTGCTGTCATGCCCCGCTTAGAGGAAGAAAAACGTTTGGTGCCCCCTCCCCACCAACCCGAACAAAATGGTAGCTACAGTAAAAGGGCCACGTCAAATTTTACACCATCAAGATTGTGAATATTAATCCCCTTTAAATCAAAATATTTTCACCTTGAAACAGTTGTTTTAAAGTCGATCTTATGGTACAATGACTCCTCCCGTGTCCACAGAGCGCTGCCGCCTTGTTCGCCTGTTTTTAGAACATTGTAACATTGACAGCAGGCCGAGGTTCTCTCACAAGAAGAGCAACTTCACCCATGAGTAACTGTTTGAAAACGCAGGAATCAATTTTATTTATTTCCTCCGTCTATCTCCACCAATCACATCGTCTTCAAGCACAAACATCAAAGTATCTAAATGTAGTTGAGATGAGCTCATGATTTGTCTCCATTTAGTTTTGTATTTTCAATCCATTAAAGTCTTTATATGTGATTTTTTGATCCAGCAGATGTCGCCCTTGAGCACCAGCATGAAACCAAAACAACTCGCGCTGCATTGTTGTGTTAGCATGCTAATGCTAGTGATCTTTATTATGCTGTTATCTTCACACTGCATGTAAATTTACCTGAAATGAGCGTGATCTAGAAACACAGTTAAGCAGTGAGTACAGTATGTTATTCTTCTTTTCTCTAGTCCTTCAATTAAACAACTTTTATACACGAGGGGAGGAGTCAGCCAGCCGGCCGTCCTGGCGATGTAAACAAAGTGAAGATAGGACTCTGAAAACTCTGAAAACATCACAGACAGTGGGACTCGGGTGTTACACCCATTGTAGACAGTCATGACTCACAGAGTTATTTTCAGAGGATATACTTCATTTATATTATATTATATTATAAGTGTGAAAAAATCACATATTAAGCCTTTAAAGAGGTTATGAGGTTGTTTACATTTTTAATTCATCTCTCACTCTCATATTCACAGATGTTTTCTCACACTCATCACCTTTCCCTGTCCTCAATAGAACCAAAGACAACAACACAAAAACCCGTCACATTCATCGTTAGTGAAACACTTCCCTTGTTGTCTGAGCTGCTCTCTGCATCACTGCGTTTAGTTTGTGTGTGTGAGTGTGGGTGTGTGTGTGTGCAGCATTTGCAGCAACATTTCTAATATGATAATAAAATAATTTAGAGTCCAGTGTGTCTGTGGTCGTTAATGAGCCTGCAGAGTGTTCAGTTAATCCTTTGGATTGCAGAAGATTGCTACAGTGAAATACAGCTACTCAAAGAGATTACAGAGCCAGGATGGGAGGGCTCGTAAGTCAACCCTCCAACACACACACACACTCACACACACACACACACACACACACACACACACACACACACACACACACACACACACACACACACACACACACACACACACACACACACAACACACACATGTACACAACACACATCCCGTCAGTAAATCTCAGCTACATGGGACAATGTTGCTTTCTCTCTCTCTGTGTGTGTGTGTGTGTGTGTGTGTGTGTGTGTGTGTGTGTGTGTGTGTTTGCGTGTGTGTGTTTGCGTGTGTGTGTGTCTTATGTAAGTGTGTCCTGATCTTCCTGCAGCCCACAACAGTCACCCTGACACATAAACACACTCCCTCTCTCTCTCTCCTTCAACGTGAGTGTGCAAAAGTTTCATTATCATTAAGGTCAGGTCTGTGTTGGTGTAGTGTGTGTGCGTGTGTGTGTGTGTGTGTGTGTGTGCGTGTGTGTGTGTGTGTGTGTGTGTGTGTGTGTGTGTGTGTGTGTGCGTGTGTGGAGGGGTAGGCGGGAGAGGGGGCACAGAGAGAGAGAGAGAGAGAGAGAGAGAGAGAGAGAGAGATCCGCGGAGGAGAAAGGAGGACAGATCGGAGGCAGGAGGCGCTGCTCGCAGTCAGTCAGGAGGATGCTGCGCTGACACGCGGACCGTCGGCGCTCTCTAATCCGGACCTCATACCGTACCAGACCGAACTGTACCGGCTCCACCTGCACGACTCACTGCAGACCCACACACACACACACACACCCTCTCCTCTGCTCTCCTCTGGACCGGCTCGTGTCGCCATGCCGCCGGCCGCCTGCTCGCTCCGGTACCGTCTCCGCATCACCTTACGCGCGGAGCTGTGGATCGGGCTGCTGCTGTGGAGCTGCGTCTCAGCAGGAGGTACGTGCTCGTTTCCTTTTTGTGTGTGTGTGCGTGTTTTTCCACTCTCTTTGTCCTCGGTTTCTTGGCTGAGTCTCAAAAACAACGACAGCAGGTCAAAACAAAAAACTCGTCCTTGTTTGTTTGGAGGCATCGTGGGAGGAGAGAGGAGAGGAGAGGAGGGAGAGGAGGGAGAGGAGAGGCGGGGAGTCTGTTGCAGCCTTTTTTAAGTCTTGAAATAAACGTTGTTGCAGGCTATTTACTCCGCGAGCAGCCCCAACCAGTGTGCCAAAAATGCTGCACAGGCATCCAGAGAGAGAGAGAGTCCATGTGGACCGGAGCCCACTCGTGTGCGTGGGGAGCCTCGATCAGGAGGAGTGAATGCAGAAAGAGAGAAAGAGAGAGAGAGAGAAAGAGAGAGATGACCTGTCAACAAGCTCTGCAGTTATTGTTTTGTGGAGACAGAGAGGGGGGATTCCTTCAGTGGAACAAGAGCAGAAAGTGACGAGAGGAAAGTGAATGTTTGAAACGTGCAGACAGGCTGATGAATGGGACTGAGGGGGGGGGGGGGGGGGGGGGGGGGGGGTGTTACCTGTGAACAATCACTAAATACAAGACACCTCGGTTTGTCTCCGATAGGCACCAGTCGTCAGACTCCTGTGGAGGAGGAGGAATATATCGATGAATGAGGGCTTACTGGCTGTTATGCAGAAATGCTGCACACTGTAAAAAACACCGGGTCAAAATCAGAGGTCAAAGAAGAACTTCCATGTTGTTATTTGGTGAAAGTAGCAAAAGGTAGATATCCTGCATTCAACATTTGAGTACAGAAATTGGAGCATTGAGGTATTATTAGGAACCTAAAATGTACTCAGTTTGCAGAATGGCACACTTACCTCATATTCCTGTGTCTTTAGGGAAGGCGGCTGCATGCCTGTTGTTTCTTTTTAGCATTTTTCATGATGAAATAGTGAACTCAGAATTCACACTTTTTTTCCAGAAGAATGTCTCCTCGCTCTTTTTTTTTATTCTCTGATGAATTACTGCACATGCATGAATACTGATGCATCATTGTTATCATTTTAATGATGCTGCTGGCGACGCTGGAGCTCCATGTCGATGCTTCTGCTGGGGCTCATTGATGCTGCACTGAGAAGGTTGTTCACACATGCACCTCACAGCGGGGGTGGGGGGGGGGGGGGGGGGTGGGGGGGGGGGGGGTGTCTCAGGAGGCAGGACGAAGCAACAGAATCTGACGCTTTGTTGACAGTTTCTTTGCTTTTACATTGACACATTCTGACTGCTGATCGTTAGCTTTCAGGAGAAGTCTTATTCGAGCTCGCAGTCCAAACAGGTCAAGAGGAGCGTTCAGTTTCTTTGAGGGGAAGTCTGGATAGTTTAATGCTCATTTTACAGGATCTTTAAGGGTTAATCCAGCATATTTTATCTGTTAATGTGGTGGTACATGTGGTGGTACATATTGTCTGCAGGAATGTTTGAGCTGCATTGAAATTAAGCAGTTTAGTGTTTTGGGTCTTTACTGGAATGCTGGGGACTCAAACTCTGGATGTTTTGTTGCCTTTATGTTTGCACCTTTAAGAAAAAGCTAAAGACCCAGCTCTTTCATGAATACCTACTAACTTAATGATGATGGTCTCCATATTATTGATGATGATGATGGTAATGACGATGGTTTTTGTTTGATAACGACGACTTATAAGATGGTTTCTATACTGATTAGAGCTCTCAAGAACTGCCCTCAATGTTGTGCTTTGCCTCTGGTCACTTCCTGTCAGCACCTGTGTGTCCAATCAGACTCAAAGCTGATCGTTTGCTCTTACTGACATTGTTCCCTTTTTTCTAGATCCTTGCTTGTGTTGTTCTTACTCTCTGATGTACGTCGCTTTGGATAAAAGAGTCTGCTAAGTGAATTGTAGAATTGTCGAATAGAATGGTTGGATTTTATCTATTGCTATTTTAATCTGCCTCAGCTGAGAGTAAACTATAAGAGTTTTTTTAATGTTTTCATACAGTCTTGTTTACTTCTGCAGATGAGAACATGTTCTCAGTAGTTTGTGTTTCTGTCAGGGGATTTAAAAAAAAAACTGTCTGATCTGATGTTCATCAAACTCGGTGGAAGCACGTGTGGTTAAAAAATGAAGCCGATGCTGAAATTGCAAAATCCTGCAGTTCCTCGAGTGTCCACTAGAGGCTGGCTGCAGAAGCACAGGAAGTCACATACACACCCATTCTAAAAAGCCTGTTTTTACAGCAGAGATGAACATGTTTACAGCCTGGTTCAAAAAACCAAATAGGTGTGATTAGCTCATGTCTGGATGGACACACACTGTACGGGGGGTGAATGTTTTGATGCACACTGGATGATGATTTTTCAGAGATAGTTATGGTCTCACCCTGCCTTGGTCTTGTCTCGGTCTTGACTCGGTCTCGATTTCTAAAGGTCTTGGTCTTGTCTTTCTCTCGATCCTACCTTAGTCTTGACTCAGTCTCGGATCCCTCTGGTCTCTGGTCTGTTGGTCTCGGTCGGTGTGGTCTTGACTAAAACACTACTCTCTGTGTTACTTCTTGCTTTTTGTCGTCTTCCCTCCTGGTGTTTCCATGTGACCTTTTCAGATTTTCTTGAGGCTCTTTATGGTTTCTACTGGATCTTTGCCTTTAGTCCTGCATGTGGGTCGTCTTTAATGTTGGTGACTTATTGTGACACGCGGGAGTCTGTTTTATGAAAACGATGTTTCAGAGCGTCTGTGTGTTTGGAACCTTTTATTGATCCACTGAGTGATTCAGAGAGAAATACAGAGCTGAGTCTTATGCAGCCTTGAGAACATGAAACAGTTAGCATGCTTAATGAAGTCTAAAAGATGTACATGGTGAGACTTCATGGTGTCTGTTCAGGCCTCGTGCGGTGATTTGAGCTCCTCACATGAAAACCCTTTCATTGCTTCAACTTTTTTTATTTTATTTTGTTTTTTAAATCTGAGCTGACACGTCGTCTCTGCTGGAGTGTTTGAACGTCCCGTGACTCTCAGTGAGGACGTCTTTACAGTGGGTTTTAATAATTTACACATCACACACACACACACACACACACACACACACACACACACACACACACACACACACACACACACACACACACACTCGTTAACACACACGTTTATTTGAATTCATCAGTCAGTTCCCAGTAGGATTTCTGTCCTCTTGTTAATCCTCGTCTCTCATGTCTCTCCCCACATTCACGCACAAAGGTTCGATCTGTAGATCACACACACACACACACACACACACACACACACACACACACACACACACACACACACACACACACACACACACGCTGTGTATCATGTACTGCATCACTGGTTTCATCTCTCTGTTGGCGTCTGTGGTTAATGAGATCACCCAGCAGAGATGTGATGTCACAGAGCGGGCGAGTGTGTGTGTGTGTGTGTGTGTGTGTGTGTGTGTGTGTGTGTGTGTGTGTGTGTGTGTGTGTGTATCAGTGCTGGGATTGTGCCTGTGTATGAAGATAGGCTGGATCACTGCGTGGTCTAATTTCTCGGGGTGAGAGTGATAATCTGCCAGAAAGACAGCTTGACAGCTGAGTGCAGATTGTCGAGCTCCAGCTGGGCTGCGGTTTGATTCCGAGAGAGAGAGAGAGAGAGAGAGAGAGAGAGAGAGGACGGCGCTGCTTTATCGACCCGCTCTGTTTCTGCAAACTTTGTTGTGCATTCACTTCTGCTTCATTTAAAAAAATATATAGATTCTTCCCTTTTCCTCCCAGAACTCGTTCATTTTGTAATTCCACTTTCTCCTCTCATCAAATCAGCGCTCCTGTTTTTTCATCTGCAGCTTCCTTTCCTCGCGTCCTTGCTCAGTCGTCTCTCTCTGTGTTTTTGTGTCGTCCTATTACCCGTGAGTGAGAGGGGCAGAAAAATGGGAGTGAGGAGATTGTTTCTCACGGCTGAGTAACTCTAGCCTTATTATACAACCACTTCCTCCTCAGGCTGCAAACTTTTGAGAGTATAAGCATCAGAAAGAGACGAAGAACGGGGGGAACCGGGGGCTGAGGAGAGAGGAGACATGAAGGCAGGTTTGAGGAGGAAAAGCAGCTGAATCATGCAAAAGCTTGTTATGTAGAGCTGATGTTGGATTCATGTGTGTAACCTGTGTGAGGGCTCAACCCCTTAAAGTCAAAGATTCATTGAGAGGAAACCCTTCAGCTCACTGTGTCAGTCAAATCTCTGCGCCTGTTTTTCATCTTTGTGTTTCTGCATGAAGAGCAGCAGCATGAGCAACAGTTTGGCAGACTTTCAACTTCACAAACTAAAAAGTCTGAAACATCCCCTCAGCGTTTTTCCACAGAAGTCTCCTCCTTTCCAAAACAAACAAACCAGCTGGTTAAAAAACTCACTGAATAATATGGTTAGAATACAAATCAGTGTTTCTCTCCTGATGTTCAGGGGACCAAGCAGCTAGGAGGGGGCTGCGCGCTGAGCTGCTTCCTTTCAGGTGTTTTACCAGGAGCCGAGTTATCATCAGAGATCCCCCCCTCCAAAACAAACATACCACCGGTAAAGGGAGGTTTCCCCCGGTGACGTCCCAGATCTTGTTGTCTACATGGTTGAGTTGGCGGGGGGCGTTAGGGATCAGGTGGTAGGGTAGGTAGGGTAGGTAGGGTAGGTAGGGTAGGTAGTATCAGCATTGTCACTACCTGAAGCTCGCAACAACACGGCCTGCGTCTGTTGAAGGTGCTGTTTTGGTTGTGTTGGCAACCAAGAGCCGTACTGTAGGACAGTGCTTCCCAAAGTGTGGGCCGCATCCCCCTGGTGGGCCGTGTGGGTACTGCAGGTGGGCCGCGAAAAGCCCTCCACCAATTAGAAATAAAAGAAATATCACAATAATGATGATTCACCATGAGTCAACCCTTTAAGTGATTAGTAAGGTGTGTCATGACTATTTATGGACATAATGTTTAGTAACCTTTTGTGTCTCTCTTCCCATGATATCATGTTGTCATGTCCAATAATTTACCCTGACTGAAAGGGATAGCTGTAGTCAAAACTTTTATTTTATAACGGGCCCCGGAGTCATTTTGTATTTCAAAGTGGGCCGCTGCAGTTTTAAGTTTGGGAAAGGCTGCTGTAGGAACTTATCAGTAGGACAGAGGGGGGTCATTAGGGTCTTTATCCTCTCGTTCAGGTGCCTTGTGTTTATGTTTGTTTCAGTTTTGATAAAACTGGACTCTGGTTCATTCTGGCAGCTGTTAACTCATCGAGGAGCTGCAGGAGTCTCAGGTTGGAGTCTCAGGTTGTCCCAGACTAACTGTGGATCAGATCCTGGTCTTTTTTCTTGGTAACTTGATCCAAACCTAACTCTAACTCTAATCTGCACACCTCTGCATCCCGTTCATGACCAAACAATTTATTTTTTAGAAGAAGACAAGTTTAATCCCAGAAGCAAATTACTTTTTCTTACTCTGTTCTTGGAACTTGCTTCACACCGGAACCCAAACCGGACCAGCCAACCATTCTCCTCTTTATGCTCAAATCCACCCGTAGACTCGAGGACTGAGTTGGGGTCATGGGGTTGCTGTTACTACACGGCTGTTGCTTAGTGGTAGAGTCAGTCGTCTCTCAACTGGAAGGACAGGGGTTCAATCCCCAGCTTACCATGCTAACAGCTTGTTTACACGTGAACAGAGCTTGGTAATGACAGTGAGAGTCGTTATTTAATTAGACTGTGACTGTCACTCACTGTCAGTTGCATGGCACATGTCTGTGTTTAGCGCTAACAACACTTAGCTTTAGGTTAGCATGATAGCATGTCAGGTTGTGTAGCATTATCAGTGAGGTGTGATGTCAGAGTGTAGTTAATTAGCTGTTAGAGTAAATCGTTTAGACGTGTTATATCTTCTGTGATTAATGACAGTCCTGGTTTTTCTTTTTGCACCTTCAGACAGTTTAAGTATCTGGATCTGTGTCAGAGAGCTTTAAGAGTCGATCTTGTACCAGATATTGAACTCCTGTTGTTGTTGTGAGAGAATATTCTGAGTTTGTCTCTAAAGGAATCTGCTCTGATGTTCAAGGGGAACTTTTGTGTCAGAGGACCAAGAGGCCGTGCTTTTATCTCAGACTGAGAGATTTTAAAGGAGGAAAAGTTTCAGGGAGACGAGGTTCTCTGCAGGAGTCGAGCGGGGTCGGAGAGTTGGAGGTGACCCAGCGTCTCTCTCTCTCTCTCTCTCTCTCTCTCTCTCTCTCTCTCTCTCTCCCTCTCTCTCTCTCTCTCCCCCTCTCTCTCTCTCTCTCTCTCTCCTCTCTCTCTCTCTCCCTCTCTCTCTTTCTCTCTGCAGCAGTGAGGCACAGGTGGGCTTAGAGGGATTTAACCTTTTATTTCCAGCAGAGCTCCCCTGAATATGATCCCCCTGATTAACATGATTATACAGATCACTGTGCTCTTAATGAAGAGATAATGCTGCGTTCTCTGATGAAGTGCACACCTGCCGTCAGGATTGAAACGAACGGAGCGGCGGGTTAGCATGGTTAGCAGATTAACTCGACATTGTTCTCGTGTAGAACTCATGCAGAGACGTTTTAATGTGGATTTTCTGCTGGTTTCAGGTCAGTGCAGAAAGAAGAGCATGGAGTCCACTTTGTTTTGTTGAACTGTCTGTGTTGATCTATTATTGCAGCTGCAGGGACTCTGAGACTATCCTGGTGTTTCTGCAGATCTGATCTGCAGAGTTGAAGATTTGAGTTGCATTCAATAAAAAGTTAATTTAACTGACTACACGTTACAGTAACTTCTCATTTTGGATGATGTCACGCTATGATGTCACGCTATGATGTCACACTATGATGTCACGCTACGATGTCACACTATGATGTCACACTACGATTTCACACTATGATGTCACACTACGATGTCACGCTATGATGTCACGCTACGATGTCACGCTACGATGTCACGCTATGATGTCACGCTATGATGTCACGCTACGATGTCACGCTACGATGTCACGCTACGATGTCACGCTACGATGTCACACTATGATGTCACGCTACGATGTCACGCTATGATGTCACGCTACGATGTCACACTATGATGTCACGCTACGATGTCACACTACGATGTTACACTACGATGTCACACTATGATGTCACGCTACGATGTGACGCTATGATGTCACACTATGATGTGATACTACGATGTCACACTATGATGTCACACTATGTAGTCACACTATGATGTCACACTATGATGTCACGCTATGATGTGACGCTATGATGTCACACTATGATGTCACACTATGATGTCACACTATGATGTGACGCTATGATGTCACACTATGATGTCACACTATGATGTCACACTATGATGTCACACTATGATGTGATACTACGATGTCACACTATGATGTCACACTATGATGTGATACTACGATGTCACACTATGATGTCACACTATGATGTCACACTATGATGTCACACTATGATGTATGGTTTTTGTTTCCAGAAGAAGACTGCTCCAGCAGATTTCTCTTCAGATAAAATGAGGAGCTCAGTGAAGTTTGCATATTTTTAAATTCTGTCTTTATTCCGCTCTGGTAAATGAACCCCGGAGACGCTGAAGTGTTTAAAATCAATAAAACACACTTACAGTGTGCTTTGAAAAATGTCTCCCATTAGTTTGAAGAATGTGCAATTTGTAGTTAAATTGCTAAAAACAAGCAAAAGCCCTAGAATGGTTTTCAATCAAGATGATGTAAAGGACTAGATCCTGGAGATCCTGCAGGGATATTTCAGTTGAGTTAGGGGTGTGTGTGTGTGTATGTGTGTGTGTGTGTATGTGTGTGTGTGGGTGTGTGTGTGTGTGTCCTTGTTTGTGTTGTGGAGATGATGCACAAGCTGCCATCTCAATTAGCCCCTGCTCTCATTAGGAGCAGGAGTGTGAGCTGTGGCGTCTTGGTCTCTTGCACACTCTGACATATGGTCAAACTTACCAGAGACGACAACATCCCAGTGAATTATTCAAAGCTGTGTGTGTGTGTGTGTGTGTGTGTGTGTGTGAGGTGGAGGACTCGGCTGTAACCTTCCTCTGTGTGTTGACATCAAAGGAGGACGTGTGAAGCAGGCGCAGGTCGTTCTGGCTCCACCTCAGCAGGTCCTCTCAGACCTCTGTGACCCGCTGCGGCTGTGTAGAGGAAGGAGAAAAAGTGTGTGTGTGTGTGTGTGTGTGTGTGTGTGTGTGTGTGTGTGTGTGTTTGCTGTTCAGTGCGAGCTGCTGGTGCCTGCCTCAGTATCCGGGATTATCCTCTCTAGGATGGCTGCAGGATTGCACGGATGCTGCTGTGCTGACACTTCTCTACAATAGAAGCAATTAACTGAAGCTTAACTTTGTGTATGTCTGTTTTAAACCATGGATGTTAGTGTGTGTGTGTGTGTGTGTGTGTGTTTGAAATTGAACCTGACTTCTTCTGCCTTTATTCTCGTATCCCTCTGCATTCCCCGTCTTTTATCTATCAAAGCGTTCACAGAGCGAGTTCTGAATGTTTGCGTCTCTCCAGATAAATACTGTGAATGTGAGACGTCTGTAAAGAAACGTAAGCTGCACATTCAGGTTTTCAAAGAAGCAAAAGGAGAAGTAGAAGCATTCCCAAACAAAACTCGAATGCAAAACAAGAAATTCGGGAACAAGGTGCTCTTGCACAACGATATTCTCAAAGTTATAATAATAATAATAATAAGTTTATTTAGCACCTTTTAAAAACACAGGTTTACAAAGTGCTTTGACAAACAGCAAAAACAAGAACAAACTAAACCAAACACAGAAGAACATAAACAACAACAAGAACATAACAAATACTAAATACTAAAAATAATTAAATACAATTCAACAGAAAAGAACCCAAAGTGCACGATACACAACAGACATATAGAACCAGACCATCTCAAGAACCATCACAAGAACCTTCATAAGAACCATCATAAGAAACATCATAAGAACCATCACAAGAACCATCACAAGAACCATCACAAGAACCATCATAAGAACCATCACAAGAACCATCACAAGAACATCACAAGAACCATCACAAGAACCATCATAAGAACCATCACAAGAACCATCACAAGAACCATCACAAGAACCATCACAAGAACCATCACAAGAACCATCACAAGAACCATCATAAGAACCATCACAAGAACCATCACAAGAACCATCACAAGAACCATCATAAGAACCATCACAAGAACCATCACAAGAACCATCACAAGAACCATCATAAGAACCATCACAAGAACCATCACAAGAACCATCACAAGAACCATCACAAGAACCCAACAACACGAGCTGAGACCAAGAGGAACCAAAGATTTAAAAAGATGTAAGAAACTAAAAGAGATAAAAGTAAATCAAAAGAGAACAGCAATAAGAAGGTAAGAGCAGGAAGAGAAATAGAAACAAGTGAATCAATTATCAAAAAAAACCAATATAATAATATATATATAATATTAATAAAAATAAAAAGTGTATATACATATAAAAGATAAATAGACAAAGTAAGTAAGGTTGGTAGTAGTGTTGATCACCTCGCTGAAGGTCGGGGGTGCTCCTCTGCTGCCGGGACACGGCCTCCGATGTAGAACGTGTTACAACTCAAAACCACAGGTGACCAAAAAGGTTTTCATGAGAAACAAAAGGCTTGTCACTCTACACACCGGCTCAGAAGGAAGGGAAGCCACAGACTAAATCGAGAGTTACGTCTGTAACTACGATTCTATGAATTCTGGAAGACAGTTTTAGACCAAGCTAGTGTATCCTCCTCCCACAGCAGTTCTCTGAAACTTACATTTACTCTTCTATACATTTTAGTGTTTCTAAGTATACAGGTGGAATACTAGGTACTTTCATTGCATGCATTACAGGAAACAACAGTCACACACTGTTGACCTGCTAAACGTTCCTCTGACGCTCCAACACTCTGTCTGGTATCTCCTTTATCACATCTGTCATTTTCATTTAAATATGTTTACGCAGCTTAGAGAAAAATACCATAAGGGCCAAAGTTATCTATTTGTGACCGCCAGAGTTCTCTGTCACTCTGAATCTTGGCGAGAAGACTCATGTCGGGACGTCGTGCGTCATCCCCAGGACAACATGTGACTTTGTTGATATTAAATACTCGACCTGTGCATGCACGAGACGGATATATAATCCAGTGTTAAGAACGGCCTCTGGCGGTCAGGAAGAATGAAATAGAAAGGTAGTATCACTGCAGACCCCTCACACCCCGGACACAAACTTTTCAAACTCCTCCCCTCTGGCAGGCGTTACAGATCACTGCACGCCAAAACAACCCGTCATAAGAACAGTTTCTTCCCCCAGGCTGTCACTCTGATGAACGCTGAACAGTCACAGAGTGTCAGACCTGTCACTGTGAATGAACATATACAATTTTACAATTCTCTTAGCAGAATATACATATATTATTTAATTTATCTTTTTCTGAGCACCTTTTTCTGATATTATTTAATTTAAATTATCATATACGCACACCTTTTAATGTAAATACTGTAAAAACTACCTCATGTTTACTTCAGCATCTTTGCACTACTCACCACTGCACCATTATCTTATATCATCCTATTTAGCCTACATATTATTCTTTGCTTATTTGTTTATTTTTGTGTTATTATTGTTGATATTTAATATTATACCTTTGTACAAAGAGAGCACAGTTTACCAAAGTTAAATTCATTGTGTGTTTAAGCATACCTGGCCAATGAAGCTGACTCTGATTCTGAAAGGAGAGGAGAGGTTAGTGACTCAAAACAAAATAACAATGACATAAGACAGCTGGACAGATTCAGACGTAATTTGTCCTGGTTTGTACATTCAGTATTGTTTATATATAGGATATATATTTATGTATAGGAAAATGTTTATTTCTAAGATTTATTTTATTTTATTTCAACTTATTTTATTTTATTTTATTTATTTTATTTATTTTATTTATTTTATTTATTTTATTTATTTTAGCGATGGACACAATTTGAGTACTTGAGCTGATTCATTGACTCTCATAACCTTTAAGGTCAGCTGGTACAGATGGTTTGAAGCAGCTCCAGAGACTGAGATATAAAACCCTGGTTAGTTAAACTACCTGTGTGTGCATTGAAGGGCCGAGTCGTTGCAGATTCAGATGCTTTATGTTGGTTTGAGGTTCATACCTTCGAGCTCAGAGCATTTGAGGAATTCAGGATGATCCGTAGAAACATTCATTTTCTAGATCAAATTATGAGAAGAAAAGAAAAGTGAAGTGTTTTTCTTTTTAATACACAACTTTTATTTGCAGAAAAAGACTTTGAACATGTTCTTTTTTTGTTCAGTGGCAAATGATGGATTGTGATCCAGGGACAGATTTGATACGGCTGTCTGGGATTAGAGCGACAATTTGGATTTTCAGTCTGACTGAACACACACACACACACACACACACACACACACACACACACACACACACACACACACACACACACACTCACACACACACTCTGACACTTTGCCTTGTCAAACTCACTCAAAGCTGATTGGCAACAATCAAGTGTGTCTGCAGCCAAGTCTTTTAAAAAGGTTAATATTTCAGTTCCCATTTGCCTCAAAGCTCTCGCTGTAAGCTGCCTCGCTCCGCTCCTCATCTATCTGCCCGTGATACGACAATCCCGCTGAAGTAGGTCTGTCGACGAACGCCGCCTGTGTGTGTGTTTGTGTGTTTGTGTGTGATAATCCGCGCCGTGTGACTCTGATAGCTACGCCTGTCATGCTGTTGAGTCAGAGTGTTTGTCTCTAAGTCCAATAGGTGTAGAGAGAGCTGCAGAGAGAGGAGCCGAGCATTGTGGGATTGCACAATGTCTGGGTGTTTTTTCACAGTGATTGGCTCCAGTCTGGGCCGTGAGGTTCAATGTCTCAGCGTGGCTCTGCTCCGCCGCCGCCGCCCGCTCCAGGATTGATTGATTGATTGATTGATTCCTGTCATGGCGGCGTGCAGAGACAAAAACCCCACTGAGCTTTTTCATAAATTTATGGTCGGACAGTTTTTGAAGCGTGATGCAGGAAGAATTTTTAAGGCTGAGGAAACGCAAAGCCCTTCAGCCAGACTTGAGCTTTCCTGTCGGATGATGGCTGCCAGTCATGCTCTGAAGAGAAGCACGCTTGTTGATGTCAGATTGATTCACAGACGCTCGCTTCTTACGCTCTGCACGAGTGCCAGGTAGTTTCAAAGTAAAAAACAAACAACTTGGAAACAGGACTGAGGCTCTGCTGTTTGCTGCAGCTCCGTTTCTCTCTAACAACACCACCATCGAGCCAGCTGAAGATATGAAGTCAGACAGAACGAGCCTCGCTGTTGATTCTCATTTGTCTTTATATTGCTGTTTACTTCACATTAGTTTTCAGGCAATCCCTGCTCTCCACTCAGCTTCTCTTCAACTTGAAGTTTGCTTGCATAAGGCCCTGATAAGAGTGTCTTTTTCTGACGACTTTTTCCGAGCGTCTTTTCCAAGCGTATTTTTCTGAGCGTCTCTTCTGAGCGTCTCTTTCTGAACGTCTTTTTCCAAGCGTCTCTTCTGAGCGTCTTTTTCCAAGCGTCTCTTTCTGAGCGTCTTTTCCGAGCGTCTCTTTCTGAGCGTCTTTTTCCGAGCGTCTCTTCTGAGCGTCTTTCCGAGCGTCTTTTTCAAGCGTCTCTTCTGAGCGTCTCTTCTGAGCGTCTTTTTCGAGCGTCTCTTTCTGAGCGTCTCTTCTGAGCGTCTCTTTCTGAGCGTCTTTTCCGAGCGTCTCTTTCCGAGCGTCTTTTTCCGAGCGTCTT
Source organism: Labrus bergylta (assembly GCF_963930695.1). Taxonomy (NCBI): domain Eukaryota; kingdom Metazoa; phylum Chordata; class Actinopteri; order Labriformes; family Labridae; genus Labrus; species Labrus bergylta. Next base: position 26,181,328 of record NC_089211.1, read on the forward strand.
TTCAAGCGTCTCTTTCCAAGCGTCTCTTTCTGAGCGTCTCTTTCTGAGCGTCTTTTCCGAGCGTCTTTTTCCAAGCATCTCTTGAGCGTCTCTTCTGAGCGTTCTCTTTCTGAGCGTCTCTTCTGAGCGTCTCTTTCTGAGCGTCTTTTTCCAAGCATCTTTTCCAAGCGTCTCTTTCCGAGTGTCTTTTTCTGAGCGTTCCTCCTTTTTTTGTGCAACCACTGCAAGTTGAAAATCTTTCAACTTTTCAGAAATGCTGATGGCGCACTTTTCCAATGTGTGATATTCCTCGTAGTTTTGCCGCTTACAGATCGTGACATCTGTCTGTGAAAGTGCTTTCTGAATAAACTTGACTTCCCTTTTTGCTGGAAGCTGCGCTCACTCTCTGCTCATGCAGGTCGTCGTCTGTGACTGCAGACTTGGCAGCAGGATCGTAGAGTTTGACGTTGAGAGGAGAATAAATCAATCTGCTGCAGAAAGACGTCCTCTCATAAAAATCCATATGAGAGGGTTTGCAGGTCGACTCTGTTATCACCGTCTCTGTCCTGGTTCTGTCGTTAAAACCACTGAGTCTCCAAACGGTGATCAATACTTCCTGTGCCTACTCCCGTCTTTTGTCATTTGCTCATTAAGGTCCTGATGGAAACAAAGCCGACGGGCACGTCTGAAAAAAACAGAGACAGGTCGTCAATCGAAAAAATAAATATACATTTTTAATATCTCTGCGCTTTGACTTCCTATATATAAAGATGAAAATGGACAGCTGGAAAATAGATAGAGGCATCGTTTGCTGTGCAGGAAATCTGCTTTTAGAGCACATTTATTATTCCATAGAGTGAAGCCTCAAGCGCTGCACTCAGGATTTTAAATCTGAGTGACAGAAGAGAGACGCAGAAGGAGAAATATGCAGCTTTTTTATTTATTAATTACTGTTATTGAAGCGGCCACATATCTGCCTTTGAACATGCAGCTGCACAGTTTGTTTCTTTATTTCTTTTCCTCCTTTGCTCATAATTTATCAGTCGGCGCGCTCCGTGTTGACATTTGGGTCACGGCCACCCGAGGTCCGCGCTAAAAGCATTCCACCTTTCTTCTTCTCTGCCTCCTCTCACTTCTGATACATCCAGCTTTTCTTTTATTCATGGATTAAAAGCAGCAGAGCCCACATACCTGCAACAGGCCCCACACACACACACACACACACACACACACACACACACGCTTTGTAAGCGAGGGAGCTATGAGATCACTGCACTCAGAGATTTTTATCCCGTCGCTCTCCGAGGCTCATCATTGGCTCCGTGGATGTTTCACTAGTGTTCACATTAATGGATTTGTGCAGAGATACTCACAGCTCAAACTGGAGCATAATGAAGTCCTAAAAGCTGCACGCTTCAAACTGAACATCGTGCAAATAAAACATTATTACAGACCACGTATAACCCTTAATGCAGCTTCCTGAGAGTTCATAAAAAAAGACAGAAAGTTCAGTGACTCTTGCATTGAAATGAGCGATTGTAACGAGGCTTTAAAATCTGAAACTTAAAGGAAGAATGTGCAACATATCTTTCCTAAAAGTCAAGAGAGTAGCATGCAGCTCTTTGAGGCCGACCTCCTGCACTTTGAGCAAAATGCTAACAACATCTAACAAGCTAATAATGACAATGCTAACATGCTACATTGCTAAACAGGTTTACTGAGAGTTTAACCTGCTTCAATGTTCTCTTGATGACATAATGATGGAAGAATGATCGACATGTTCCACATAAATAAATCATAAAGTCTGTCCTGTGTAAATGTGTCTCTGAGTCCTGACTGTCTACAATGAGGGAGAAGCTCGAGTCCCGCTGGCTGTGTTGTTGTCAGAGCCGTGTTTACATGGACGGGACGGCCGGCTCCTCCCCTTGTGTATAAAAGCTGTTTTAGTCAAGAACTAGAGAGAAGAAGAAGAACATACTCACTGATTATTTGGATGTTAGTAAGAGTTTTTAGATAACTTGAACTTCTTTCCAAGAAAAACAGAACGATGTGAAGCAGGTCTGCACGCTGCGTCACAAAGTAAGATGATTTATTTCATTGGTTGATTTCCTTTTTTTGTACACATATAAATATTCTTTTCTGGTGTAAATTCACAATTTCATCACCTCTCCCATCTGTGCACCAGTTTTGTCGAAAGATAATTACATTGCCTGTCTCATATTGACGCCTGTCCCTGATGAAGGCAGGGTCATTTCATCGACTGAAGTCAATAAAGCAGAGCTATTAATAGACGTTTTACTGTAAGTCAAATAAACAACGTGCAGTTGATTGCGTGGTCAGACATCGAGCCAGAGGCGGCGTTACATAAAAAAAAAATCAATCTTTCATGAAAACTCGTCAAAAGATCCTTTAAGTCATCAGGATTCCCCCGACCTGTGTAAAAGTCAGATGTTTTCTAGCATCTATATATCTATGATTGTTTTCATTCTACTTCACCTAACAGCACTGACTCATTTCATAGGTCTTCTATCGGCCAATCACAGCCGTCCACATCATCTTAAATGGACTGCAGTACAGCCACGCCCCTTTTTCACCAGTATGGCCGAATGTGAAGCAAAGAGACAGCAGGGAGGAAGAGGAAGACTCATTTATATTTTCTGATTTTAAATGTAAATTTTAAAACTAAACATGATAAAACTTGTACATGTCGGTAAATATGAAAGATCTTCAGCTGCAAAGACTCTTTATTTAGTGAATGTTTTTAGACCATACTTGTCATAGTGATGGTTCTCTCTCTCTTCTCTGAGGCATTTTCTTTGGTTTAGTTTAAGTTACACTTTGTGCTGGCAGAATTGATTGAGGCAACTTTTGCTCTCCAGGAATCAGTGAACTCTGATTTTTTGAGACATTATTGATCGCAACATTTCTATATTGTTGTTTGAACAAATGTGAGTTAAAGGAGCAGTTGTAGCTCTGACTCCTAGTGTTTAAAATGGGTACTGCAGTCTAAATTCTAACATCATAGAGAGCTGTCTCCCCCCCCTCTCACTCAGGTCACCATGTGGTGGACTCTGAAGCTTC
>NC_089211.1:26189387-26217407 GCF_963930695.1 Labrus bergylta
GAGTGTTCTCGCAGCCACAAGTCATTGAAACTCTCCTCACACTCCTGCAGCCTCCAGTTAGCAGCAGGAAGCTGAGGGGGAGGGGGAGGAGGAGGGGGAGGAGGAGGGGGAGGAGGAGGGGGGGTGATGGAAGAAAGTGATGCCAGTTGATGCCAGAGGAAACAGACAGCTCAATCTCTCCACAGACTGAAAACTGTGCGGGGGAATTTTTATCCGGCACCCGCCATGGTTTCCTGTTTCTTGGATGTTTTCAGAAGCTGTTGGTTGTTTCAGCACGTTGGCTGCAAACATGATTTCTAATCAGTGGAGGAGGACATATTTAGTTTCTTTACTGCAGTTCATGTGCAAATAGGCTACCAGAAAATGAGAATAATCCACTCCTGCACAGAAAAACAATCCTTACTCAAAGAGCAATCAGTGAGATGTGTAGAGAGTGAGATGATAAAGGTATCTTACTCTCTGATCATTAAGGAAACATGCTATGTTGAAGTGCTGGCTTCTCTGACAACAATGCAGCAGCCAGTATGTCCTCCTTCTAACTTTAGATTCTGCTCCTGAATGCTCTGGATTTGTTTGGACCAGAGAAGGTAGGCGCTTTTAAGACCCCCCCCCATATGGCCGTTTTGGACACCCCTCAGTTTGTCAGATATGAGAGCAGTTATCAGGTCAACAGGTGTTGCAGCGATGGAAGCGGTCAAGAGAAGTGGTTCAGATAGAAGTGATTGTACCCGACCTAAAAAGCCTCTGCATGTTTCTAATAAGCTCCACGAGCAGAAACGTGCTCAAACTAGGATCAATATTGGAGATGCTTTTGAAAAATGGAGAGAGGTTAGAACACAGAAAGGTTTACAGACCCATGCAGAGCTGGATAAACACTGAAGCTTCAGAGTCCACCACATGGTGACCTGTGTGAGCATCCACTCTAGAGAGGAGGGGGGGGGGGAGACAGCTCTCTATGATGTTTAGAATTCAAATATTGGAGCAGAAAAACTCATTAAACAGATTAAATCTGTGCAGTAATATAGCTGACAGGTGGAGGCAGAGTTCAGCTCTCATGTGTAAAAAGTTGATGAACTTCCTGCTTTTGTCTCCGCGTGTTGGTGAGCGTGTGGTTATATTTCAGATGGGAGTAAACTCGTCTTCAGGGTGATTAAAATCAACACTCGTGTTCACATGAAGTTAATTCAGGTCGACACATCCATTAGCTTCAGGTGGCGAGGTTTGTTAGCGTGCAGACGAAGCTGAAACTGATTTAGAAGGAAGGTTCAGATTACACTAACAGGAATATGACTTTGTTTCATTTGTTTTAGGTTTTCAAACACTAACGTGTCTCTAGTCGTCAACAAACCCCCCAATGATGAGAAAAGTCCATCCTCTCCGTCTTCTGCCTGCTCCACTTTTCAGAAAATGTGTGCTCAAACAGGCCGTTTGGAGATGTTCCCTTTATGACATCACAAAGGGCAGTAGCCCCTCCCCCAGGTGGGTGACACTCCCACAGCTAGGTGTTTGTTCTGCCCTCTGAGTCTGCCTTCTCACCGTAAACAATAGGACATGGAGCGAGAAAGCACAGAGTACACCCAAGACCTTCCAGAGAGGGGGCGTGGTCAGACACAGCTCATTTACATATTTAAAGGTACAGACACAGAAACAGCCTGTTCTGAGCAGGGCTGAAATAGAGGGGTTTATAGACATGATCAAATACAGGATCAGAGTGGATTTAGAACAAGAAACTTCACAGACATGTTTTGAGGAGCTAGCTGTGTTTGTCAGAACATGTGACCTTTAAATCAGCTTTTTTCTGCAGGTTACTGATGGTAAATTAATTTGCGTTTGTCAGGCTGTTACCGTCATGATGAATGTTGTGGATGTCTTGGCATGCAAGCACAGTTTTAGGCTTTACAGATAAAGGATCCTGAATCTGTTTCTTGTATCAGTTGTTTTATTTTCTAACAGAGGAAACTTAAAAACAGCTGTTTAACTTTCACAAAAAGTATTTTTCCCTTTTGTTTGTTTGTTTGTTTTTTTTAAATAACTTTCTTTTTCTGAGCTCTTATTTCCAGTGAACTGCTTTTCCAATCATCCTGCTTTAATTCATTAACTTTAATTACCCTTCTCAGCGCAGAGCCTGCACTCGTCTGCATCATTACACCGAGGATGTTGTTACTTAATCCTTTAAATGCGCTGAATATTAGTCCTCACTAATCAAGCCAAACATCAGGGTTATTATTTTTACTCCTCCACGAACAAAAAATCTGCCAAACTTCATAATCAGCTGTAACGAGCGCGTTTAACATTCATCCTAATGACAGAGTACACCCGAGTGTGGATTATATGGATGCTAATAAGCTGCTTTACATAAGATCTGTGTGTGTGTGTGTGTGTGTGTGTGTGTGTGTGTGTGTGTGTGTGTGTGTGTGTGTGTGTGTGTGTGTGTGTGTGTAAGATTTCCTATCTGACTGCTCCGAGGTCACAGCTGATTGGTCAGTTCGATATCTGCTCTGCTTTCAGTTTCAGGTCATTTCACTCGCTGACCTCGAGCGCCATCCCTAAGATAACATCGATCAGTGTGTGTGTGTGTGTGTGTGTGTGTGTGTGTGTGTGTGTGTGTGTGTGTGTGTGTGTGTGTGTGTGTGTATGTGTGTGTGTGTGTGTGTGTGTGTGTGTGTGTGTGTGTGTGTGTGTGTGTGTATGTGTGTGTGTGTGTGTGTGTGTGTGTGTGTGTGTGTGTGTGTGTGTGTGTGTGTGTGTGTGCATGCGTGTTCGTGTGTGTGTGTGTGTGTGTGTGCGTGTGTTGAAACTCATCAGTTCTCAAACAGGAAATCATTAAATCAGTGCAGTGTGCTTACCCAGCTCCTGAGTTTGAGACACATCTTTGGACACAAATGCTGCATTTTTAAAAAACAACAACAAATCTGGCTTTTAGATGCTTTAGCCAATCAGCTGTTAGCTCTTCATTATTAACACACATGTGCACTGATGGTCAAGTAGTCGCAGCTTGTTCCTGCTGGAACAGACACTTTAGCTTTATGGCCCCTGGATCATTTTTATTAGGAATAAATTGGAGACGATGACGCTCAAACAGTTTAATCAAAGTTCAGTTATGAGTCCGTCCTAAACCTGCAGGCAGCTGTAACAGTTTCCATCTGACGCTGGTACATTAATGAATCTGGAGAGTTATGAAGTCCTGAGGTGGAAGACGGTGGTTTGAGGAGGACGTGAGGAGGAGGAGGAGGAGGAGGAAGAAGAGGAGGAGCAAGAGGAGGAGGAAGAAGAGGAGGAGGAGGAGCAAGAGGAGGAGGAAGAGCAAGAACAAGAGCAAGAGGAGGAGGAAGAGCAAGAGCAAGAGCAAGAGGAGGAGGAGGAAGAGGAAGAGCAAGAGGAGGAGGAGGAAGAGGAGGAGGAAGAAGAGGAGGAGGAGGAGCAAGAGGAGGAGGAAGAGCAAGAGCAAGAGAAGGAGGAGCAAGAGGAGGAGGAAGAGCAAGAACAAGAGCAAGAGGAGGAGGAGGAAGAGCAAGAGGAGGAGGAGGAAGAGGAGGAGGAGGAGCAAGAGGAGGTGGAAGAGCAAGAGGAGGAAGAGAAAGAGGAGAAGGAGGAGGAAGAGGAGGAGGAAGAGGAAATTGGTTGTGCAGGTGTGAAAAGCTCTATATGTTGAGTTTGTGACTTTTTTGGTGCTGGATGAACTTCAGAAAAACATTAATCAGTTAATGACTGTAACAGAAAGAGATTCATGCTTCTGCTTTCATAAAGTTTAGTTTGGTAACAACACAAAAGCAGACATGATGAGACGAAGAGGGGTTTAACCAGACACTTCTCAGTAACATGCAAAGAGTGAGCTGCACCACTAAGACGAGTGATTAACAAACAGAATGGCTTTATTGTATGCAAATGAGCATCTCTGCAAAACAAGTCCACTTCACAAAGACATGTGCTAAAAGCTCAACGCTATTCAAGTGGAATGATCAGCGTGTTTAAAGAGTTGGTGTTAATTTCTGCTGGTCAGAGCACGTGATGAATCCAGGGGAGGCATCGCCTGGCTTCGTTTTGAGTCGATATTTTAAATGAAAAAGTCTCTTTTTTTATTCAGCCTCTTGATGCAAAGATACAAGTCAACCTCCGGTGCTGAAAAATGAAGCCGATGCAGAAGTGTTAAATCCTGCAGTTCCTGGAGTGTCCACTAGAGGCTGGCTGCAGAAGCACAGGAAGTCACATACACACCCATTCTAAAAAGCCTGTTTTTACAGCAGAGATGAACATGTTTACAGCCTGGTTCAAAAAACCAAATAAGTGTGATTAGCTCATGTCTGGATGGACACACACTGTACAGGGGGTGAATGTTTTGATGACTCATCAGTTTTGATTTGATGAAGGATAAGAGTTATTCACAATAAGGCGTGTAGCTGACCTGATTGACAGGTGGGCGCGGTGTAACGGTTTGTCAGGAGGTTTAAAACCCGCCTCAGCTCCAGCTCTCAGCCTGTCGTTAGGTTGACTGAAAGTTAGACTGAGACAGCATTATCCACTGCTAACGTTTTAATATGTTGAACGTACTCGAGGCACATTCCCAACCGAAGTATTGGCCAGCACATCGGATATCACGATTGGTTCCCAGAGGAGTGAACGGACACATGTGAGGGAGCACGAGGCGTTCAGGATTATTACTGATGTTTTTAGTTGCAATTTCAAAATAAGCTTTGACTTCCTGTTGATCGTCTGACTGTTACCCGGTGGCGCTTAATTGTTGGATTGTTGGCTTAAATCAGTGCATCACTCTCTTTAGTTTGGTGAATTTGTCTGGAATCGTAGCAGATGTAAAAGTAAGTAGTAATTTATTTATTTCGTTCAAAAGAAAAAAACAAAAGCATTTTGACCGAAAAGGTGGTTTAGCTTATTACACCTTTACTTTATTGTTATATATATATATTCTGTACATACATATTTATATATATATACTGTACATATATTCTAGTTTTATCTAAACTTTTGGTTCTTAATTGCACTCTACGTTGTTACTCTTTTTACTCTTATCTTCTATATTATTTTTTATGACTGCCTGTTATGTTGTGCATTTGACTAATAAAGATAACTTGAACTTGAACTTGAACTTGAACTTACACCTACCCTTGTTACAAATCTTATTATTTAAGACACTACTAGTTTGGTTACAAAAAAAAAAAAAAACATATCAGAACAAAATTTGTTCCAAGAATTTCTTTCAAAGCAAAACAAATGAAACGTGATGAGAGCTCAGAGCACAAACCGTTTTTGTTTTTGGTGTTTTTTTGTTTTTTTTGCTCCTGATATGAAAACCTGCCGACCTGTCTGTTTAATGCAGCCGCAGCCTGTCAGAGATAGCCTGTGCACATTTCAAAGAGGAGTCGTGTGTGTGTGTGTGTGTGTGTGTGTGTGTGTGTGTGTGTGTGTGTGTGTGTGTGTGTGTGGTTATCTCAGCAGGTCTCCATGGGGAACGGACATGGCAGACAGAGAATGTATTCCAGATACAGTAGCTGCCAGTCTGAGCTCTGATAAAACACTTTAAACAGCCACCAGCTCCTTGAATACAAATTAAACCCAATCACAAAGAGGAGAAGGAAAAGGAGCCTTTTCTCTGAATGTAAGACTTTAGACAAACACACACACACACACACACACACACACACACTAACAAAACCTCAAAGGAGCCCGGCGGCGGCGGCGGCGTTGCCAGGCTCCCTCGTTTCCGTCGTGTTGAAACCTGTTTTTGACGTTTCTTCAGACTGGATTTTTGTTGGAGTGGCGGTGAAAGTCTGCAGTCACTGAGGACTATTGGATTGTGCCTCGCTCTCTTTCTCCTTTCTCTGCAGCGAGCACAACCTGCACGCCTCCAGTCAAATAAACACACACACACACACACACACACACACACACACACACACACACACACTCACGGGCGCTAACCGGCTAATTTGAGAGAAGCATGTTCAACACACGACTTAAAGATGTGGATGTTCTGCTGCAGCGTCGAGGTGTTTAAGGGGGGTCCTGGACTCCTCCGCAGAAACAGATTTTTTGTTCATTAATGAAAAATAACAAACCAGCTGAGCACCTGCCGCTCAAAGTGGCGAGCGTCCGTCTCTCTCTCTCCGGCCTCGGCTCATTTCCCCGCAGAGTATCGTGGGAATTCAAACTGGCAACATAATGGTCCGAAAAAGGCCCCGACTGGCTGTTTTTCAACCTCGAGTGAATGGTTCTGAATGTCAAATAAATGAAAGAGGCTCGTCTTCGGGAGGAGGCCGGGGACACTTTACGCTCGGCAGACTCTGAATGGACGCTTGATTGAACAGGATTTGTGATCGGCCAATCGGTCACCCAAGATTTATTTGAGAATATTTTCGATGATCTGCCAAAGCTGTCGTCTTTTCACTTTTAGTTTATGGAGGTTTTGAAACGTCTGATTAATCGTTTTAGTCATCAGACGTGTAGCTGAAGTAAGACGGGTTGTGGACGTCCGGTTATGGCGAGCTGCTGACATGTCGCAGTGACTCAGCTAAAAAACAAAAAACACATATCAGTTCAGAGAAAGTGTTGTCTGAAGTTAAACCGCTCCAACTCTCGGCTTCAAAGTAATCAACCGGTTCACTGAGGTTCTGCTTCCTGTCCTGCACTCTGTGTGGAGCATCTTTAAAATTCAACTTTGACCTTTGACCTCTCATGAGGGCAGCGTGAGTTTAGGAGGCTGTCTGTTGGTGTACGTTAGCGCACCAGGAGGAAACAGCAACGTCTGAAGTCTCTGTTGGAGTTTACAGATCTCAGAGATGACGTCATGTGGACCCAAAGAGAAGAAGAGAAACTTTCCAACAGTCGTCTGCACGCTTTGAAGGAAACGACAGGAAGACGACTCTCTCCCCTGTTGCCTTTAGCCAACAGCTAAACTTTAGCTAACGTTAGCCAACGGCTAAACTTTAGCTAACGTTAGCCAACGGCTAAACTTTAGCTAACGTTAGCCAATGGCTAAACTTTAGCTAACGTTAGCCAATGGCTTAACTTTAGCAGCTGAGCAGAAAACCAAACACTTTCCCCGCCCCCATCTTGCAGTCTGTATCCTGATGTTTGGCTAAAGTTTAAAACAGTGTTGTTGGGAGTGACGGCTTTCATGACGTGGTTAATACATTTGAGTCGAGTTTCAAGAAGAGAAATACAGAAATACATCGTGTCGAAATAAACTTCATCGAATCGTTCTGTATTTTATTCGTCGCTTAATCAGATCAAGAAACAAATCGCCCAGTAAAGGAGAGTCAGACCCCTCGTCTTTGACGTTGACCTAAAACCTCTTAATCCTTCATGTTTTCAGTTCAACATGGACAGAAAGTCGTCGCTTCATTCAGCATGTTCTTGAGTTGATTTGTTGTCTCTTCAGGGGAGACGTATCAGACGTGTCATCAGAGCCGTCCTCTCTGGAGGATCTGTTTCACTCACTCTAAACTCTCTGAGTCACATCGGGATGAAACACAGCAGTTAGCTTTCTTTCCGTCGTGTCTGTCACCACAGATTGGACTGTTTGGAGACTTTCAGAATCAATAAGAGCGTCGCAGTGCTCCACTCGTGTCCTGAAATAGACGCCGCCGACTGTCCCGGTTATTGTGAGCTGCAGGAAAATACTCCTGTTTTCTACCAACCCCGTCGGCAAAGAGCAGCGAGTGGCTCCTTTCATCCTCTCAGAGGTCACACAGGTATCAGTGCACAGCAGGGGGTCAGTGCAGAACTTAAACCTCAGAGCTTTGAAACAGGAGATATGAAAGCTCTCACAAACACAGAGGTTTATCTTCAGAGTGAACACAGCGCCGCACGCCGCTGCAAAAACCTTTCATGTCTGCAGCGCGGCAGAGTTTAGGGCCGTTAGAAATTAATGTTTGCAATAAGTGAAAAGGGTTTAAATGATACAAGAATTAACTTTGATTCTAAAAATCAAACGCTATCACGACCTGATTCATAACGAGGCATCTTGTGTTTTTAATCCCCTCCTCCTTCACGATGTTTAAACTGCGTTCCCACCGCTCCACGCCAAACCAGGCCTGAGCACGGCTACCTCCTGTGCATTCATACAGATCATCATACAGAGCCATAACATCATAACTTACATCATAAGTTCTGATAATTCCCCTTGTAAATACATGTATTTATTAATTAGTGTACCCGTCAGAGCCACTTGGTCCCCTATGCAGATATCTGATGCCCCTTTTAATGCAACCAATTCTACCACCAATCATAAAATTCATACATTTAAAGAGAACTCGTCTGCCCTCCACAAAGAGCGGGTAACGAGCGGCGGTGTTGTGATGCGTCAGGTTGAGCAGGGACCAAGAAAATAGAACCTTTTTAAATAAATGATGTAATAATGTGTTCTTGGCTTCTTTTGAAAATTAAAATAACATTAAGTTATAGTTAAACAAATATTTCCTTTTTTTAATTATTATTATCTTAAACCTTTTTCATTTCTCATTTCACTGCCTTGTGCAACGATTTGATTGGCTGGTTTTCACTGATTTTAAACATTAAGATTACATAGAAGTTGGAAAAACATTTAATAGCCTGCAGCAGAGAGTCTCTTCTTGTGCTTCAGAGACTGAAGGTTAACACACGGACTGTTTAATCTGACTTCTGCACACTAATAACTCAGGTTGTCCCCAGGTCGTCGTTGTTTTGGTATCATTTGGCACGCTGAAGGCTGCGTTGGCATGTTAGGGACGTGTTAGCGGCCTGCAGGCTGCAGCAGAAAACATCCAGAAACTTACAAATGAATGCAAAAACAAAATCACCCAGAATATTTAATTTCTTCACCTGTTTGTTTTTCTGTTTTTCATTACTCAACTGTAAACAGCAGAGCAGATTTTTATCCTAAGGCAAATAAAAACATGTATTTTCATTTCAGATGGACTTTAACCAGTTAGGAAAAGTTTCATTCTGACTGGATTTTGTCCAAGTTTCTGCAAACAGCGCACAAAAACTCCCAAGTTTGCTTTAACGAGGACAATTTAGGGAGAAACCTTTTTTGCATTTTTAGTCACAGAAATCATCCTGTGATTAATTTGCACGTCTCGAACAGATGCTCCAGCTGTGCTGTGGTAATTATCTTTGACCACACGGGCAGAGAGTCGTTTTTTTCATCCAGTGCTTTGGACCTTTGGCATTCAATGATTCCACCTTATTATTTTCAAAGTGTTTAATGTGCTCGGTGTCTTTCTGCTCCCAGTTGAGTCCAACGACCTTTTCCTGCTGGACGTTCAGATTAGTGCTGCAGCATCATTATTATTAGCACTCCTCGTTCATCCTCGCCTTTTTCCTCTGAGCTGCGTTAACGCTGCCGCTCCAGCAGTTTGGTGGAGAAACAAGCAGCGGCTGATTTCTCTGATTATTTCCTCTCGCTGACTGAAGCTGCTGATCACTGGAATCAGCTGCTCTGCTTTCTTGGAGAGGAATGAAAATGTGCAAACTCATAGCTCTCTGCTTGCTCTTCAAACAGCTCAGACTTCACAGAAGCTGATCTGTGATGTGATTGTTAGAGCGATGTTCAGGTATTTTTAGACCTGGGCCCTATTTTTACATGTTTTTAAGATCTATATCACTGATAGGTACAGAGACATTTAAGAGAAGTAGTTTGCTCCAACTTGCAGCCATAACATAATCATTGAGGGTAAATGAACGTCCACTTAAAGCTTTTGTTTTTGTCCCCGTCAGGCTCAAATTGTTATTCTACCATAACAGAAAGGATCCCTACAGAGAACAACCTGTTCGTTACAGAGGAAGATGATTGATGCCGTTATGTCCCTCGCTTCAAACCCACCAGACTCCACTGACAGAATCAGTTTTTTTGCTGTACAGAACACGGGAGTTGCTTGGCTACCGCTGCCACAAAATATTCACTTTTTTAAGGGATAAATTAGTCGTAATAAATCCTATGTTGCATCTCTTCACCAGAATTTAAACTATGATACAACACTGTATAAACTCAACCAATAGAGATACCTGTTACGACACAATGGCAACAAAAATGAACGCCCTTGACACCAATGATCGAGTCATTTCTTGTTTTTATTGCAGCAAAAATTGAAACTCCTGCACACTGTCTAAATCGCACAAACAAGTTGGCAATGTTTTAGTGCCAAAACATTTCCAATGTGATTGTGCACTTTAGACATTTCTCTCTGCACCGGTCAAGATTTGATTCTTTTTGATGCTACAATCATTAAAATAATAGTGATTGTGTTGTGTTTAAAGACGTTAAGTATTAGACTCAGACTTTATCGTCCCCTTCTTCACGGCACTGTTCAGGTTTGACTGCAATCAGCGCATAGTGACAGCCGAAGAAAAACAACATCACACAGAACACAAAAACACTCGGCTGATTCACCTGCTGTTAAGGGCGGTCATGGCTGCAGGGATCAGGTTTCTTTCCCGAAGCGAGCCGTCCTGCACCTCGGCGCTCTGTTCACAAAGAGGGCAGAAGAGTGAGGTGCTGATTTATTGTCCTGTTCTTTTGTGGTCGCAGAGCGTGTGATGGCTTAACTGTTCGACGCTGTGAGGTCGAGTGCGGGGAGACCAATTATTTTGGAAGCGTTTTGAAACTTTTAACAACCTTAGTCTAAAGTTTCCAAAAGCGACGCTTCCATCGCTGCAACACCTGTTGACCTGATAACTGCTCTCATATCTGACAAACCGAGGGGCGTCCAAAACGGCCGTGTGGGGGTGTGTCTTAAAAGCGCCTACCTTCTCTGGTCCAAACAAATCCAGAGCATTCAGGAGCAGAATCTAAAGTTAGAAGGAGGACATACTGGCTGCTGCATTGTTGTCAGAGAAGCCAGCACTTCAACATAGCATGTTTCCTTAATGATCAGATAGTAAGATACCTTTATCATCTCACTCTCTACACATCTCACTGATTGGACCTTTAAGAAACATTTTTGTACGGTTGTTTTCCCCCACAGACTTTCTGTTTTTCACCGTTATTAGTATGAAATCATTTTTGATTTGTGATTTGTGTGACAAATCTCTCTGCTGACAGTCTCTCCAGAAGGCTGAATGTTCCCGTCAAACTAAAACCGTCACAACAGCTCATGTCACAGCGAATTCTCATCAAAAAAACACCAAAATGCCACAAGTCTGTCGGCCGTCATCAACATGTCGGATGTGTTCCCCCCCTGCAGGACTAAACGTCACACATTAATCTGGAAAACTGTGCTGTGTGTGAGTGGGGGGGGGGGGGGGGGGGGGGACTGGTTATAAACACAATCTGTGCTTTAATAGACGGAACAACATCTGGGCTTTAATTATTCATCTGACAGGCAAACCAAATGAGTCAGGTAGCAGCTCACCTGCAGAAGGTGTCAGCTCATTATTCTGAGACACGACAGGACGTTAATTTAACGATATGTTCAGCAGGCTCTGCTTTATGAAGTCTGTCAGAGACAAAACATCTTCCCAGGGGCGGCGCCAGGATTTATCTGGGCACCATGAACTGATCTCACAGCCTGAGATATTACTCTACCCACACCTCCATTACACTAAACAGAAAAAATAGAACCTTTAAATTTGTATTATCTTATTTTGTGAATTAAGATGTTTATCTGGTCCTGTCAGATGAATGCAGCTTCCCTGATTGGATATGATATGTCAACATAAAAAGTATTAAGTCTGAGCTTTGATACAGTGTGGGGTACCACAAGGGTCCATTTTAGGACCACTATTTTTTTACTCATACATTAATGATCTTGCAGCAGTATCATCAGCAGTAGATTATTTTAATTTAGTCATCTCCAATAAACATCTGTCAGTACTCCTGAATGAAACCAAGGGCCTTCTTGCATATTTCTGCACAAGTCTGAGGAAGAGCATGTTGGTTTTGAAACGTCGCTTATCAGTAATTCCTTCAAACGGGAGCCTTCCTTGGTGTGCGGATCTTGTTTGCTTTTCTTAACCTATTTGTGTTTTTGGATCAAGCACCAACTGAGGGATCAATTAAGAATCATTTTTATAGCGCCAAGTCATAAGTTTTATTTCAAGACGCTCATACAAAAAGTATGAAGGAAGGATTTCTCTTTTGTATTCTTTGCGTTCCTGTTGTCCACACTTCCTCGCCGCTGAGGTGGAAGTCGGAGCAGAACGTGCATGAATGAGGACGGCGGTGGTTGTGGGGATGATACAGTACGATGGTGGTGGCTGGTGGTGCATGATGGGTTGTGCATGTCGTTTTGTATTTTTCTTCTTGCATATTTAAAATATTTTTTGTGCATTCTATGCAAAAGGCTTTAAATCAATAAATTATATATTTTATTTGAAGAACTGATGATTCAACCAGGGAAGAATATCCTGCTGACCAAAGGTGTCAAAGCGCCTTCAAAGCTGAAATAGCTCCTCCCACAGAGCTCAATGTTGCCTTCAGACACCCGTCAGAGATTTCTGCGTCCGCCGCAGCATGCTGATGGAGAACGGGATTCCCTCTCGATATCAGAGGCTGTTATAATCACAGAAGACTAACGCTATCTCTACAATAACGGCACAAAAATACATCTTTAAAGTGTGTTAATCTTTAAGTCTGTGACATGGACTGTGTGTTTGTGACCTTGAGTGACCCTTGTGACATCACATATATTGATCTATAGGAAGGCTCTCTCTCTTTTTTTTGTGTTCGATCCGTTTTTTGTCGGATCCGCTCGATGAAGAAATGATGTTTGTGTTTGATTAATTCTCCATCGTTGAAGACTTGGATCCATGTCTTCCTGCTGAGTGATTTTGATAACACGTGGAGAAAACATTTCTGCAATCAAAGAATTTCTACCAGGATTACATTTAGTCAAGCGGTGCCGATGCTGATGTGTTAAAATCCTGTAGTTCCTCGAGTGTCCACTAGAGGCTAGCTGCAGAAGCACAGGAAGTCACATACACACCCATTCTAAAAAGCCTGTTTTTACAGCAGAGATGAACATGTTTACAGCCTGGTTCAAAAAACCAAATAGGTGTGATTAGCTCATGTCTCCATGGACACACACTGTACGGGGGGTGAATGTAGACTCATCAGTTTTGATTTGATGAAGGGTTGCCTGAATGTTTTTGTGCTGTTTTACGTATGTGGAGAGCCTGAGGCATATCACCACCTTTGGAAGACAATAAATATTTCTCTATTCTTTACTCTCTGCGTAAAGCATGCTGCATCATGCTGTATACTTTTCATACTGTTTGATTTATTTCCCTCATTTCTCAGTCGGTAAATGTTTCTCTCAGACAACAAGTCACACACAATTATTTAGAAAAATGTTTTTATGTCGACATAATTACTGTGATTTTCAGTCAAATTAAATTCAATGAAAATATCAGAAGAGAATTTCCAGAGGACAGCAAGAGCAGGAACGCTCCAGCATATTTTAAAGAGTGTGTGTGTGTGTGTGTCAACATCTGCTGCTGTGTGTCTGACTAAATAATTGCACGCTGTGAGAGCTGAAATGAGTTTCTTGATGACCGCACGTCGAGCTTAATGCAGGTACACAACCAGGAATTAAAAAAAAAAAGGATATTTATTTCCCGTCTGGAGATGAAAAATTAGCAGAACAAGAAGGAAAAAGCTCGGGTTTGTTGCCGACGTTACAAAGAGGATATTTTCTCCCTCAGACTTATGAATGACAGGCTGCAGAGCTGCAGCGGCCTGTGCGGTTTAAATGACACTCAAATGTAGATTAAAGTGAAGCTGCACCGCAAGGGCTCCATCAGTGTGTGTGTGTGTTTCTGCTGCTTGTTGTGCAAGTGGACCGTAAAGTATGCCGGCAAGAAGACAGTGTGTGTGTGTGTGTGTGTGTGTGTGTGTGTGTGTGTGTGTGTGTGTGTGTGTGTGTGTGTGTGTGTGTGTGTGTGTAAATGCTGCTCTGTGCTGTTTTTGAACTAAGCTGCTGGAGATGGCGTTTTAGCATGCACGGCAGAGCAGTTTGCCTGTCTTTGCATTTCTTCTTTTTTTTTTAACTTTCTCTCCCCCCCTTCTCTTTGCTCCTGTCATGCTTAACTGCCCTGTCTCTCTGTGACACTGTCTTACATTGTGTGTGTGTGTGTGTGTGTGTGTGTGTATGTGCACTATCTGTATATTGTGTGTGTGTTGAAGAATGGAGGTAAGCTCGACTGGGCTTCAGCTGTGCAGGCTCCAGATAACCCCTCTCCCCGATAAGCCCAGCTGGACGGTGACAGAGCCACCCAAAGTCGAGCTCTCGGGGCCATTTTTCAAAGATTTCTCTCCTCTTTCTCTCCTTCCAGATAAAGAAGTCCCCACCGCCGTCCCCTCTGCCCAATCTCCAGTGGCAACACCGGGGAGCACAAAGGAAAACAGCCCCAAAGCCAAAACCTCCGGTGCATTAGCTGGAGGTTTGCTGCACACAGTGCTCACTCAAAAAGGACGACTTGTCTCCCAGAAAGGGGACATCCTGCCCTCCTCTCTGCCCCAGAACCTGCTCCCTCTTCTGGGCAGAGGACTCAGTGTCAGCTCCCCGGAGCGTGAAGGCGGGGGATTACTGAGGAGAGTAAAACCCCCAGCATCAGCTGCAGCGTCAGGCCCGGGCAGCGATCCAACAGAGCCTCCGCCTACAGACACACACTCCCTGCCGCCGCACACACAGACACACACGCCGGAGCTGGAGGCCGAGATTACCACTGTGGGCACGGTGCCGGATGTGGACACAGAGACAGGAACACCTCCTCCAGGTATGAGTAGTGATCGCAAAGTTTGTAAGCCTTCCTTAAAATAGCAAAGTATGAAGACAAAAAAGACAAAAAAAAAAAAGGCAAAGTGAGGCTTTTACACAAACACAGTTTTTCATGTCTGTCATCATTATTACGACGTCAACATGAAGCCTCACGATACTGATGAGTCGAGAGGAAAAAGGAAATATAGGAACTCGATTACAGACATCAATCCATTGCAGAAGCGCCACTCAAACAAACTGAGGGTTAAAAAAACACACGCTCCTCTGGTAACTTAGCAACACAGTATGTCTTAAAGGTACATACCACAATTATCAACTGACTTCTGATTGGTAGAGGATGTAACATACATTGTATTAACCAGAAACAGAAAGTTCAGCAGTCTCTCCAAAGACACTAAACTCCACTCACAAAAACAGTAATTTCACTTTTGGTGTCTTTGTTTGTGTTGTTTTTTTTAATTCAGTGTTTTAATCAGTTAGTTCAGCTACAACACAATACTGCTGCAAAAAAAAAATAACACAAACAAATGAATGACTCAGGCATCGATAGACCACCAACTGGACAGTGTCTGCAGGCTAAAAGTTCTGTTTTTCCTCAATGGAGTCCGGTGGCTTTTTGGAGAGCGATTTTAGCGGCTGTTTAATTTTTTTGGGCTCAAAACATCGTCTTGAAGGAAAAGCTCTTTATGTGCTGGGATCATGTCTGTAATGATGTTAAAGAACCCATATTCTGCCCTGTTTGGGGTTGGTATATTTAATCTATGTACCTATTAGTTCAGTGTCTGTTTTCATGTCCTGCTGCTCCATGCACCGGCTCTCTTCTGACTCTCTCTCTAAGGCTCTGAAGTGACCACGTTCAGAGTCCCCACGTGTGCCAAGTCTGATCTGATTGGTCGGCCTGTTGGCTCTGTCGTAATTGGTCAATCACTCAGCATAGTTCTCGGAAATGTCCCGCCCCTTTTACCATATTGGGAATGCAGCCACTTTGGCTCCGAGGGCCAGGGAGCATAAACATTAGCACCTTAGTACTACTGTGCTACCGCAGGCTACGGCATGTCGTGGGCGTGCAACATGAGCTGCTGGGCTTACCACAACGAGCCAATGGGCTGAGATCAGTGATATCACACTGACAAGACGTCACACTGGCAAATATTTTCGAGGGGGGCTAGAACCGAGCGTTACATGTAGCTAATGCTACAGCTAACAGGAGGACGTAGGAGAAGCTGCGTTTCCACAGACTTTGAATTTTTGCACATAGATGAACCTAAACATGCACAGGACACTTGGAAAACACACTAAAGAGCAGATAAAACCAGAAGAAGAAGAATATGGGCCTTTAAGACACTTGCACAATCTGAGTCTGTCAGTGGCAAAAAAACAGAAGTTTTAGAGGAGGTACGTTGATCGCGAGGGGAGCGTGCCTATGTTCCCACAGTTCTAAGATTTTATGAAAACAAGGGTTCGGCATCTATAAGCTCTGCTTCAGCCGAAACCCTTTTTCGATCAGCCTGTTTTATTTTTTCTTGTAATGATTGTGATTGTGACAATTTCTGCTGCTGCTGATCGAAATAAAATTACTCATTCATTCATTTACTATTAAGTGCTTCCAAAAAGTCTTGTGGGAGGACAGGGCTTAAATTGAAGGGAAATGTAGGAACACAAGACCTCATTTTGAAATTTTACTAGAAATGTGGGAACATAGGGTTTAATTTTGAGAAAGGAACATAGCGCCTAATTTTAAGAAAAATCTTAGAAATGTGGGAACATAGGGCTGACCCCATCGCGAGTGTTTGAAATCGAGGATGA
Source organism: Labrus bergylta (assembly GCF_963930695.1). Classification (NCBI taxonomy): domain Eukaryota; kingdom Metazoa; phylum Chordata; class Actinopteri; order Labriformes; family Labridae; genus Labrus; species Labrus bergylta. The sequence goes on from NC_089211.1 coordinate 26,205,905, forward strand.
CATCACAGCCTTTACAGCCTGTTTCAAAGCTGCAGGCGTGGACGATCTACTGCAGCGGTTTCATTAGTCTTCCATTTGACGGCCGAGATTTAAAAAGAGCAGCATCATGCTTGAATAAATTCCTCATCAGTGCTTTTGTTTGATGATTAAGTTGAGATTTTTTTTTTTCAAATGTTGTTTTACGTCTAGTATCTGAATCGTTCACTCACCGCTGATCAAAGCCTCTGGAGAGGATGTCATTATTTATATCATGTCACTGTTAACAGCCGGGAGTCCTTGCTGTGCAGCCGTTTTTTTTATCCCTGTAATTTCCGTCATTAATTAAAACACAGCGGGGGATTTCCAATGACTTTTCCAGTCGGTGCTCGCTTTAAAGAGATTACAAGGCAGGGATGAGGAAAACAATTCGGTGGCTGCAGAAATCAACTCCTCCTCTGCTCTCTCTCCTCTGCAGCTTTGTCGAGCTGCATGGTGAATTTCTCCGACCCAGAGGGGTACATCGACTCGTCTGATGACCCCCCTCTGCCCGACACCACCTACCTGCACTGCACCTACACAGTGACGGTGTACACCGGCTATGGAGTGGAGCTGCAGGTAGAAACATCCGCAGCATGCCAGTACTGAACACACACACACACACACACACACAGTGTTTGCAGGGTCTCTGTTTATCATGCTGGACATCATGTTGTTGTTGGAGAGTGCTGCTGTGTGTTTGTGTCTGTTTGTTTTTGTCCGTTAGAGGACCAGTGATCTGATCCCAGGTTAAACTCTGCCCCCTGGTGGCAGCTGCTTCTATAAAAGTCTTCATTGGCTTGACTTCACAGCTGTTGAGATAAAAAAAAAAAAAACACACATATCCCTCTTGCATTTGATTTTTTCTTAAGGGTTTGTTTTTGGGGTCTTTTTATGCCTTTATTTAGAAACAGAGCAGTGGATAGAGAGAGAGGGGGGTGGGGAGGGGTGGGGCAGATATGCAGGACAAGGATCCACCACAGGTCAGACCTGAACCCGGGCTGCCCACTCAAAGGACCAAGCAGAAGTTAGAAAATCTGGTCTTGTCTCATAACTTCATACGACCCTGTTGGAGTTTCTTTGCAGACACTGCTAACAGGTGTTACGGCTTAAAGAGTGACCGTGTTAACTGATGACCTTCAGCTGCATGAAAACAGTAAGAGTCATCGTGAACGCCTCTTTTTTATTTTTTCATTATTTATCAAATGAACTCAGCAGATGTGTATTAAATGAAGACATTTTCATCAAACAGCCTCAGAGGTATTCGCCTCAAAGTCGCCATGTTATCAGGGTCACAGATTAAACCGTAACACCTGCAGAGCAATCGAAGCCCCTCTCGTTCGTGCGCTGATTCACAAGTTTTTCAACTTAGTGGTAATCCAACATTTGACAGATATGTTCATCTGCCCAAATGTCGATGAGATATTTGACCTCCTCGCTGCTCCAAGTCGCACCACCACTCATTTTGTTGTTAGGGTAACAAGCTAAATAGCATCCCACAATGCAAAGCGTGATAAGAATGCATTCCATTTGTTTACCTACGCAGAGCAATTGAGCCGTAGGTTTGAAAACATCCTCACTGAACTAAACTCTAACCCTCAGATGAAGACAAAGTAGGAGGGTCCTCATTAAAATGTTAAAAAAAACTTCTATGGTCCTCACAAAGGTAGCAAAACAAGCACACTCACACACACACTGCAGATTTAATTGCGGTTCACTGGAAGTGACAGTTTTATTGGCACGGCACACAGATTTCATATATTACCAAAGTCCCTGACAAAATGAGCTCTGCTCCTCTCCAACGTGTTAGAACTCGTAAAAACTCGGTTTGTACTGTGGTTGTGTTTTTTTTCTGGTCTTTTATTCGACATCATGGTGCTAACTGAAATCCCAAAGCCAGGAACTGGAACTGCTCCCACATTTTTAATAAATGAGATTAAGGGAGAAAACAGTCTACATATTTTCACTCCTCCACATTCATCCCTTGTTATATCCACACACCTCTACGTGAGCTTTTGTTTCTTCAGTCTAATACGTTAAATATGTTTAGATGCTAATACTTTCACACTTTAAACAAAGACTCGGGATGTTGTAGCCTAACTTTTTTAAATGTTTTGAAGTTATTGGTTTCCGATATTCTTTTGCTTTCTTCTTCTCAGATTAACTTTTTCTTTGTGCTCAACAGATATGTTGTACCACAGTTAAGAAACCGACGCCGTTGTTTGGCAACAGCACTTTTGTTACTAGGTTACGGGAGTTAACGTCCACTTCCCTCGGTTACGACCTCTAGGAGTGTTTTGGAAAACTCTGTGTGTTTAAGATTTGCTTTTGAAACCAATGGAGAGGAATCGGGACAGGATTGCTGACCCTGATCGTATAAAATGGAAACCTTTTGTTTGTTTTTTTGTTTGTGGACCCAATGGAGCCCAGTTTTATATCCTGGGTAAAATGATCAGAATTCAGTCAATAAATGGATCAAACTGGAAGAAGAATGGACTTATTTTATTCCTTCAAGCTGAGCACGTGTCACACACAGCCTCCACATTCTTCCCTCAAGTGACTTTTTGAGACAATTTGGAGTTTGATGAGATTGGTGACTACAGGGAGGGAAAAAAACAACATATTTTTGCAGGACAACCAGGAAGTTAGCATCACCATGGGGTCATTCTAAAAATCACCTATGGGGTATTTGCATCTGATTTTGGAAGAAAATAAACTCTCTGGCAAACACACGTTTATGATGCGTTCGAGTTTGGTTCAGAAAGATAATCTTCACAAATCAAAATGAACACCGCTTTTATGATGTTTGAAGCGTTAATGCAATCCCCAGCAATGAAAAGCTAACGTTACGCTACAAGCGAACGACTTCGTGTTTGCAAGGCTTCAACGTCAACCACCTCTATGTGTCTGGATGTCTCCGACATGTTAACTAGCGGTTTTAGCTAACTAGCGGTTTTGGCTAGCTAGCGACACCATAGCCTAATAAATTGTTCATTAAACAAATCTTTGCCTTAACCTAAAAATGAAACCTGCAGGAGACCTCGTGTCTAATTGTAACTTCAAACAGAGATGATGGCCTTTAATGTCCCCGACAACCGAACTGTAGTTTCATTTAGCCACTTGTTAGCAACCGCCTTTTTAAAGACGTGTAAAAATTTCACAAGTGGGGGTTAATCACAAACGTGTTAAATGCCTTGTAATGAAACGCAAACATCTCGCATGCTTGTATTAACCACCGATCTTATTTCAGGAATCTAACCACAGACTCGAAAAAAAAACGAGTTTGAGCCAAACAACCATGTGACGCTAAAATGCTAACTTACTTCCTGGTTTAAGAACTCCTTCCTGTGGCGCCCTGTTCCTGGAATAATAAGAGTACTTCTTTCCATTCAGGTAAAGAGTGTGAACCTGTCGGAGGGCGAGCAGCTCTCCATCAGGGGTGCGGATGAACGCGGCGCCCTGCTGGTCCTCGCCAACCACACGCTGCTGGTGGAAGGTCAGGTGATCCGCAGCCCCACCAACACGCTGTCCGTCTACTACCGCTCCGCTCTGGATGGGAACGTGGGCTTCTTCCAGCTGCACTACCAGAGTGAGTCGGCAAAACACACAAACATTGAATATTTACACATGCATAAACACACCGTGTAAATTCAAAACATGGCGTTCTTCACGGCGGTCCACAGGGGCTGTTTGTTCTCTCTTTACATGCTAATTACATCATCAAAAATCTTCTCATCTAATCACTTAGCACGGTGATTGAATATGTCGTTTGAATTAGCTGATTAGAGCTCTGATTAATTGGCGCTCATCTCATTAGGGGCCGAAAATACCCGAGTTTGTATAGCACGTGTGTGTTTCTGTGCGTTGTTTGTGTGTGTGTTTGTGTGTGTGTTTCTGTGCGTTGTTTGTGTGTGTGTTTCTGTGCGTTGTTTGTGTGTGTGTTTGTGTGTGTGTGTGGGCATGCTTGGTCGTGCCAGCAGTCTGAAATGGATATGATGAGGACTGCAGAGGAGGAAGGCATCAGAGTGTTAAGACCCACCTGTGCCATTTATCAAAGTCATCTAATCCTGTTACGTCAGCTGCAGGTAGCGGCGTCGTGCTGATGGAGATTAAACTGCTTTGCAGACGGAGATACGCTTAAGACGAGGTGTGAAAAACAGCGTTAAGGGAATGAGAAGAACACAGACAACTTAAAAAAGACAAGGTTGAATATCCGTCACAGCTTAAGGAGCTTATAAATATCATAACGATTATTCAATTTACATTCACCTGAGGGGGTTTTGATTTCTCGAGTGGCCGTCAAAAAAAAAAAGATTAGAAACAAAGACGTCGACCTCGCAGGCGGATTTCCAGACGTCCAGATCCTTCACAGGAAGTGGGATTCCTGTTTAAAACTGTCTGACAAGTTAATAGAGAAGATCCCTGCAGAGATAAACCTTTTTGTTGAGGAATAATCCCTTTTAAAAAAAAACAACAGAAAAGAGCTGTTAAATCGCTCTCTTCAAAGCCAGCCAACAAAAACAGTAATTTTACCGTTCAGAACGAGGCAGTTGACGGTCAGCTGCTGTTTCTGTTTGTTTGTTGTTATTTTGTGACTTTGATTTCTTACTGTAAATTTTCAGTCTGGATCACACAGAATATTTTCATCAAGTCCCATAAGTGTGAACACAGCGCTCAAAACAACAAACCCAGAGAGAGTTTGACTTCACTCTCTTTTTTAGGAAGTCTTTACTCTACTCTATATTTACCCAGGCTTCCTTTGATTTAGCTCAATTTACACACAGAATGTTGAATATTAATTATTTTATAAACTAACAGGCTGGTGATTAAAGGAGCAGTATGTAACTTTGACACCTAGTGTTTACAATGGGTACTACAGTCTGAATTCTAAACATCATAGAGAGCTGTTTCTCCCCCCTCCTCTCTAGAGTGGATGCTCACTCAGGTCACCATGTGGTGGACTCTGAAGCTTCAGTGTTTATCCAGCTCTGCATGGGTCTGTAAACCTTTCTGTGTTCTAACCTCTCTCCATTTTTCAAAAGCATCTCCAATATTGATCCTAGTTTGAGCACGTTTCTGCTCGTGGAGCTTATTAGAAACATGCAGAGGCTTTTTAGGTCGGGTACAATCACTTCTATCTGAACCACTTCTCTTGACCGCTTCCATCGCTGCAACACCTGTTGACCTGATAACTGCTCTCATATCTGACAAACCGAGGGGCGTCCAAAACAGCTGTGTAGGGGATGTGCCTTAAAAGCGCCTACCTTCTCTGGTCCAAACAAATCCAGAGCATTCAGGAGCAGAATCTAAAGTTGCATTGTTGTCAGAGAAGCAGCACTTCAGCATAGCATGTTTCCTTAATGATCAGATAGTAAGATACCTTTATCATCTCACTCTCTACACATCTCACTGACTGGACCTTTATTTCTGATAGTCTCATGTTTGATCTATTATTTAGTAAAATGCCTGCTATGTAAATATCAGAATTAGCATTTTTATAATTTATATGTATAAGCCTACATACGATGATGATGCAGTGGGGGTTCATGCAAAGGATGCTGAACATGGAAATAATAAATTATTAATGATTTCACTGATAGTAGTATTCTCTTTGCAGTGGGTGTTATAGAAGGCAGCATTAGTGCAGAAGCTTAAATAATGTAGCTGTAAAACCATTTAATTGGTTAAAGTAATAACAGCAGTAATAGTGACTAAAGCATTCAGTTATTGTATTTGTATCTTAACCGCCTCCTCCCTGCTGTCTCTGTTTTTGCGTTCAGTCTTCAGACTCAGCTGCGCGCTGCCCAAGAGGGCCTCACTACGGGGAGGTGTCCCGTTGCTGGACCTGCTGCCAGGAGGCGTCGCCCGCTTTCACTGTCACATGGGTTACCACCTGCAGGGGGAGACGCTGCTCACCTGCCTCAACGCCTCACTGCCGGTGTGGAGCGGGAAAGTTCCAACCTGCAGAGGTGAGTGTCCCGTTAAGAAGGTCCAACTAGAGCACAGGTTTTTAATCACAAAAAACTGTTTGGAAATGTGAAATAATGTCATCATATCAGCTGACAGGGAACCAACTCATCGTAACTTCATGATTTTTTGTTTTCTTTAATATTTAATAAAGTTGTCTTTGACTTTTATAAGACACCTCAACATGTTTTCTTGTTAGTTTCCAATATTTAGTGAACTTGTAATCCAAAAAGAAGAAGAGTATTTCCTCTCTTCACAGTGAGTCGGTGTGTCAAAGTGCTGCACGCTGACGCCCTCTTTGTGTCTCTGAATGGAGCGACGTGACCCTCAGTGTCTCCCCCTCTCTGCAGCTCTGTGTGGAGGCACGCTGAAGAACGCCACAGTAGGGCGTGTGCTGTCTCCGTCACCTCACCACGGGCCCAACGCCACCCAGGACCGCTCCTGTTCCTGGTCTCTGGAGGCCCCCAAGGACCAGAGGCTGCACCTCCACCTGGAGAGGCTCGCTCTGGGACCCACCGACAGGTAGGAGGGGCCTGACTCAGCAGGATTTCTCAAAGTCAGGGCTGATCAGATTTTTTTTTTTATTTCATATAATGTATTTTCTAAAGCAGACGGACAGAACAGGAAACATAAACACATGAAAATAAGAAATCCATAAAAATCATATATGTGCGTGCACATCTTGAGATAAAGGGAGTTATCGCTTGATGAGGGCATTTAATTGGGCTACTGTCTTTGTCCCAGTTTATTTATCACTGATCAAGTGTTGAAATGGAAAAGTTTGCAGTCGCAGGGAAATTTGATTGAGCTTCCTGGTGGGCGTGTCCTACAGCTTTGCGCCATGCTTCACTCTGATTCGTTGGCAGAACCTGGGAATAGAATGCATTTTGTAGTTTGAGGCTAGCAGAGGAGGAGAAAAGTTATATCGGAAATGTGTGTTTAATTGGCCAACCTGAAAAAGCGATCCAATCAGTGCTGTGATCTGAACCTTCAGATTTGTGATCTGCTGCACCACTCCTGATTATATTCTCCTTTAATAGATTCTTTGTTTGGTCCAGAGCTGAAACTGACAACACCTTCACAAAGCTTCTAAATTATTATCACAAATGATATTCAAAGACAAATCAGGAAAATTCTCCCGTTTGAGAACTTGAACTGAGACATTTTTTTATGCATAATCCTGCACATGCACTCACAGGGTGTTTCCATCCTGCAGGCTGGTGCTGTGGAGCGGGCTGGACGCTGGCTCTGTGGTTCTGTTCGACTCGGGTCGGGGGGGACAGATACCCTTTGAGGGAGTGATCAGTGAGGGTCCGGCTGTGAGGATCCAGTTCATCACCGATCAGCCCGAACCACAACATGGGATTCAACATCCGATATGAAGGTTTGAAGACACTCCAGATCTGATCCCACACACAGATAGAAAACGTGTATTTCAGCTGCACATCTTTCCATGTATTGTCATATTCTATAATTACAGCGTAATCACTGAGACGTAAACAAATAAGAGGCTTTCAGGGCTCTATGTTTCTGCTTACATCGTGTGCTGCCAAGCTGATTCTGGCTGCAAGGAAGTGGGCTGTGTGTCCAACATAATCTGAGCTGAGCTTTCAGAGTTTCTGGCACTGTCGGTTTTAGTGGAGGGATGCAAAGATCCCCTCCAGCATGTTTATCCTCATCAGAGACGAGAAAATGAGAGCAAAGAATAATTTAGAGACTAGAAACAAGATTAAAGGACAATCTGTGATTATAGTTTTAAGGGAGAAGTGTCTAATCATCTCGCATCTGTTTGTGGAAATTACAAAAGAGGTGTGAAAAAAGAGAGAAAAAAAAACATGCTGCGACTTTAATGAGGCTCGTTTTGTTTTTCATTAGTTTTTCTCTCATTTCCTCCTCCAGCGTTCGAGCGTGGCCACTGCTACGAGCCGTACCTCCAGAACGGGAACTTCACAACCACCGACCTGCCTGTACGGGGTCGGAGCCGTGGTCACGTTCACCTGCGACGCGGGTCACGCTCTGGAGCAAGGCCCGCCCGTGATCGAGTGCATCAGCGCCAGAGATCCATACTGGAACGACACAGAGCGCTGTGCAAAGGTGAGTACACGGCCTGTCGACGTCATACTCCACATGCTAACAGTTGGCTAACTATAGGCTGTACCCGCTAGCAAAGACATGATGCACGTTTTCTAAGGGGGGGGGGGGGGGGGGGGGCGTAACAGCACGATAAGTTCCTTCCGACACAGAAACCTTTAGTGGGTGCAAAATCCCCCCAAACCCAAACATTTCTGCTGCATACTGTTCCTTTAAAGGCAGGCTTGGTCATTTTCAAAAACTAGCATGATTTTGAGAGTAGCATTCCCTCAGTGCTCCGTCTGCACCCTCCCCTCTGTGCTCCCTCATAAGCCACGCCCCCTCACTTACATGCACGAGCGCCGTCCCTCCAGAAGCAGACCTCAGCTCATGCTCTGAGTGTGAGCTAGAGCACACAAGAGGTAGAGAGCGAGCAGGGAGACAGGGAGGCGTCTGATTGGTTCATCAGATTGGTACCTCGTGGCAGACATTGGTTGAAGTTTTTACAGACTTACAAACTGATACAGATGATGGATTTACTTTGTTCCTTTTTCAGAGAACATGAGTTATTAATGTCTGCCAGGACCTAAAGACAATTTACACCAGAATCTGAAGAAGTGGATCTGGAGGAAATGACCAACCCTGACTTTAATTCCCCTTATTTCTGACCTTTACTCCCTCTTGTTCCTCATCCTTGGATCCGTCCTCCTGTCTCTCTGCAGCTCAGTGTGGAGGAGACCTGAGCGGCCCCGGGGGAGTGATCCTGTCTCCAAACTGGCCCGAGTGGTACGGAGAGGGAGAGGACTGCAGCTGAGGATCCACGTTGGGGAGGACAAACGAGTGCTGCTCGATGTGCAACTGTGAGTGAAAAATACACGACACAAACATCCAGAGACTTCAGATCTCGGGACTGAATGTTATCATTAAAAATGTATGCATGGAGCTGTGAGTGTGGAGTCTCAGTGAGGGGTCTGACCCCCCCCCCCCCCGTCTACATGAGCCTATTGATATTTTTCTAGTTTCTCTCAAACTGAACCATTAAATCCAACTACGTGACAACATGAGAGAGCATGCTGATAAGCTCTCTGTTCTGCCCTCATCATAACTCTGAACTCTGATGAATCTTTTTTCTCTCCTTCATTCAAGTCTCAGAAACTTTGATTTGAATTCAAAGACAGAGATTGGAGTTTTAAAACTTTATGCATCTTACATTTCATCCTGGAGGCCAGAGTGAAGAGGTGCCGACAGACTAGATAGATAGATAGAAACTTTATTGATCCCGAGGGAAATTCAAAGCATCCAGTATCAGGTTACAAAGACATGACATGAAAAATTTGTTACAAATTAACCACAAAACCAACGCCCCCCCTCACATACATATATATTAACCTGAAAAAAAAGATTTGAAGAATACCTCTAGATGAATCAAACTTAAACTGTGCAGTTAAAAATAGACTTATACAAGAAATGTACATAACCTGTGCAGGGATAAAAATATATGTGAGATTTAAACAAGAACCTTTAAACAGTTGAGGAAAAAAATCTGTAATTAGACCTGAATATAAAAAATAAAAAGTGTATGTTTGTATGTGTTTGTATGTGAAAGAGTTTGTTTATACGGGACAATGTGGGACCTGTGACTGCGATGCAGAGAGGTGGTTTAGATATCGATATAAAGTCCAAAGAACCCTAGTTAATTTTTTTGCAATCTCTGAGTCTGTAAAAAGGGGCGGAGCCACGGTCTGCTGTCCTGTAAGACTGTGAGTGATGCTGAGTGTGGTCAGCGTTCAGTTATTCTCACTTTCTCTGTTGGCAAATCGTTATCTGGTTTCTAATGTTTCCATAGATCCACATTTCACTTTATGAGCTTCTGTGAGTCCTCTCCTCCATACACGTTTAAAAAAATCACCTTACCCGAGAGTCAACACCTTCCAAAACTTTGTTGTAGCTGCGTCTAGTTTCCTTCATGTTCCACCCCAGTAGCTCAGGTCCCTCTGGTGGCTCACAGTTTGGTTTGAACGTTTCCTCCATGCTTGAGTTTAAGAAAGACACGGATTCAAGTGGTGGCCCCTGCAGGAGAGTTCTTAATATGTTTGTTAAATTTAGAAAATTGTTAAATAACGAGCATCAAGTAAAGGATGTGTAGGAGTGTTCAGATTAATACAACTGGAGATGTAAGGAGAGCCAATCCATTTTTAAGTCTTGTAAGTCAGAAAGAGGATTTTGAAATCGGCTCTGGCTTGAGTCGAGAGCCAAATGAAGACCTCTTAATGCTGAGTGGGTAAGCCCATGAAAGGCACATCGCACTGATCACGCCGGCATGTTATGAAAGCAAGAGGGTTTTTTAGTGGATCAAATAAGCAGATCTTTAATATGCTCTACAGAAAACAAGTTTGAAAAGTCAGAATAACTCGTTCCAAAGTGACTTTATATCAGAACTTTTACAGGTTTCATGATGAAGGGAGAAAAGCAGAAAACTGTTCTTTATAAGTCATGTGTCTGGATGTTACAGATCCAATGAAAACAGAATGTATACAACAAAGTCTGCAGCTTTTAAAACATTCAGCATGACACAGAAAAGGTCAATCACATGCCACAAACTATCAGACGGATGGAGCAGCACAAAACAATCCAGCTACACTCCAGATATTAAAATTTATCTTCACTGAAAACAACATACAACATTTGTTTTTTTTGGACGGGGGGAAATGCAGTGTGTGTGTGTGTGTGTGTGTGTGTGTGTGTGTGTGTGTGTGTGTGTGTGTGTGTGTGTCTGCAGGGCGGTGAAAACACGGCCTCGTTTACAGCCCGTTAAACACTTGGCCTGCAGACGATGCAGCGTTTAGCCTCTGAGGTTATCTCGCCGCCCACGCTGTCTGAGTCATGCTAACGATGCTAATGTGTCCTGAGACCATGATACCAGCTGCTGCTCTCTCTCTCTCTCTCTCTCTCTCTGTCTCTCTCTCTCTCTCTCTGTCTCTCTCTCTCTGTCTCTCTGTCTCTCTCTCTCTGTCTCTCTCTCTCTCTCTCTCTCTCTGTCTCTCTGTCTCTCTCTCTCTCTCTCTCTGTCTCTCTGTCTCTCTCTCTCTCTCTGTCTCTCTCTCTCTCTCTCTCTCTGTCTGTTTCTCTCTCTCTCTCTCTCTCTGTCTCTCTCTCTCTCTCTCTGTCTCTGTCTCTCTGTCTCTCTCTCTCTCTCTCTGTCTCTCTCTCTCTGTCTCTCTCTGTCTCTCTCTCTCTCTCTCTGTCTCTCTCTCTCTCTCTCTCTCTCTCTGTCTCTCTCTCTCTCTCTCTCTCTCTCTCTCTCTCTCTGTCTCTCTCTGTCTCTCTCTCTCTCTCTCTCTCTCCTGTCTGTTTCTCTCTCTCTCTCTCTCTCTGTCTCTCTCTGTCTCTGTCTCTCTCTCTCTGTCTCTCTCTCTCTCTCTGTTTCTCTGTCTCTCTCTCTCTCTGTCTC
>NC_089211.1:26217607-26222607 GCF_963930695.1 Labrus bergylta
AGGGGGGGGGAGAGAGAGAGAGAGGGGGAGAGAGAGAGAGAGAGGGAGGGAGAGAGAGAGAGAGAGAGAGAGAGAGGGGGAGAGAGAGAGAGAGAGGGAGGGAGAGAGAGAGAGAGAGGGAGGGAGAGAGAGAGAGAGAAAGGGGGGAGAGAGAGGGAGGGAGAGAGAGAGAGAGGGGGGGGGAGAGGGGGGGAGAGAGAGAGAGGGAGAGAGAGACAGAGAGAGAGGGGGGAGAGGGGGGAGAGAGAGCGAGGAGAGAGAGCGAGAGAGAGAGGGGGGAGAGAGAGAGGGAGGGAGAGAGAGGAGGGAGAGAGAGAGGGAGGGAGGGAGAGAGAGAGAGAGGGAGAGAGGGGGGAGAGAGGGAGAGAGAGGGAGAGAGAGAGAGAGAGAGAGAGAAAGAAAGAGGGAGAGAGAGAGAGAGAGAAAGAGGGAGAGAGAGAGAGGGGGGGAGAGAGGGAGAGAGAGAGAGAGAGAGAGGGAGGGAGGGAGAGAGAGAGAGACAGAGAGAGATTGAGAGAGAGAGAGAAAGAGGTTTTGGTTTGGTTTTCAAAATACCTTTTATTTTACCACTACCTGGAGAAAATTATAACACTGTCACATCATCACTCAGATCAAGAGAAGGAAATAAATAAATAAATAAAAAATAAAACATAAAACAAAACAAGTGCAACAAAAATCACAACATCAACAAAAACAACATTTGCTGCATCAAAAATGAATAATCAGCTCTCCATCCCCACCCACAGAGCACAAAGCTTCTTCCACAGCCCATACACTATTAAAGTCTTGCACATTGTCCATCATTTGATAATAGGCAAATTCTACCTTCAGTCTGGCCTTCAAAAGTCCCTCCAGAACCAGCACCGGTTCCACACAGCCAGTACCCTGAGCTCGGTTCTTGCGTGTAAGCCAAATGGCCAACTTAGCCGAGCCAGATAAAAAGTTCATCAGTGTATGTACAGTCTTTTTCTTTGCAGAATACTTTGGCCCAAAAACAAACAATGCATAAGAGAAATCCTCCCCGAGAGCTTCAAACAAGCTTTTCATAAGGACAAACAAGAGTGAGAGCCTGGGACACTCAACAAACAGATGAGACAAAGTTTCAGTTAGTGAACAAAACAAACACTCCTCTCCCACCCCTGGATCAATGTGCGCTCTGTATCTGTTCGTGGCTATAACCCCATGCACAACTCTCCACTGGAGATCTGCTGTTCTCTTCTCAACAGGCAGCTTGTACAGGGACCGCCAGCTGCCTTTCGGGGAAACCTCCGGGCCAAAAAACTCGATCCACCTCGACTCTTTCACTCCCGACAGACCACGAAGATGTAGGACCTTAACACAGGACTGATAGAGTGCCTTTTTCCCTGCATCCTGGAACTTTCCCAGAACAGGAGTACTAAAGGACAGCAGTCCACCTCCTCTTTCCTGCCACTCCCCGACATCTGGGGTAACAGACAAAGATGGGAAGCTGTATTCGCCCTCTTCACTCCACTGCTCACACAGATTCTCAATGTTTAGAAATGTCACAAGTTTTACTGGAAGTGCAGCAAAGACTTCCTCCACCACTCTTTCAACCACCCGGCTGGAGGTGATATTGGTCCTTTCTTTGAGGGCGTCCAGGGTCAGTCTTACCAGGTGACCCAGTTTTGTGCAGCCTGCCTCTCTGAAACTGGCCCGGAGACTGGCTGACTGCAAAGTTGGAGTCCTTATGAAATCATTAAAAAATAACGGTTCCTCAAAGATCCACATTCCCAGACTCTCAGTTTTTTCCCTTTTGAATGTGTACATTTTCCATGCCTGCATTACAGACATATAAAAGGATGTTAATCCAGTGAGATCCACCTCCTCAAGCTTTAACAGAAAGAGCTGCTTAGTGTACCCCAGCCGTCCAGCTCTCCTCAGCAGCAGTCGAGCGATGTCCATCCAGCTGGGACCACAAGTGAAAAGGAGTCTCTGTGCAGTCTGGAGTCTGAATGAGGCAATTTTTGACTGAATGTCTATAAGTCCATGTCCCCCTTCAGCCACCGGCAGGTAGAGGACTGCCGCCTGAACCCAGTGTTTGCCTGACCAGAAGAAGTCCAGGATGGCCCTTTGAATGTCCTCCACCAGCCCTCTTGGAGGTGTCAAAGCCACAAGTCTGTGCCAGAGAGTCGAGGCAACCAAGTTATTGACCACCAGAACTCTTCCCCTATACGACAACTGGGGTAGCAACCATTTCCATTTAGACAACCGAGCGCACACTTTCTCCCTAACTCCCTCCCAGTTTTTACTTTTAAAGCCCTCGGTACCCAAATAAACCCCCAACACCTTCAACCCCTCCCTCCCCCACTCAAGTCCACCCGGCAGACTGGGCACTGCCTGGTCCCTCCACTCTCCCACCAGTAAGGCACCACTTTTTTCCCAGTTCACCCGTGCAGCTGTTGCCCTTTCATACAGGGACAGGGTGTCCCGCAGACACCGAACGTCCCCCTGATTGGAGATGAAGATGTTTACATCATCAGCATAGGCAGAAATTGTAGGGGGACATTCAATGCTACAGGCCGCGGGCAAAGAAAGCCCGCTGAGCCGGTCCCTCAACCTGCACAGCAAGGGCTCAATAGCCAAGCTGTACAGCTGGCCGGAGATGGGACAACCTTGTCTGATCCCTCGCCGTACAGGGATTGGCCGACTCAACCCCGCCCCCATCTTCACCAAACACTGTGCATCCTGATACAACAAACCAACTAATGACACAAAACCATCCCCAAAACCAAAAGACCTCAGTGCAGAAAACAAATACGAGTGATCCACCCTGTCAAACGCCTTCTCTTGATCCAGAGACACAATGCCAACATTTAGATTATAGATTTTACACACATCAATGACATCTCTGATAAGAAAAACATTATCCATGATTGTCCGGTCTGGAACACAGTAACTCTGGTCTTTATGGACCACACTTCCCAGAACGTCCTTTAGTCTGTTCGATAAAGCTCTGGAGAGGATCTTGTAGTCCGCACAAAGCAAAGCAACCGGCCTCCAGTTTTTTAACAATGCCAGGTCACCTTTCTTGGGGAGCAAGGAAAGAACTGCTCTCTTACAAGAACCAGGAAGAGACCCGGTCCTGCAACACTCCATTAAAACACTATGCAGGTCAGACCCAAGAATATTCCAGAACCTCTTAAAAAAGTCTGTGGACAACCCATCTATTCCAGGTGCTCTTCCTGTTGCCATCTGAGTGACAGCAGCAGTGAGCTCCTCCAGAGACAGCTCCCCTTCCAGAAGAGACCTCTCCTCCACACTGAGCTGAGGGAGACCCTCCAGGAGCTCCCCGCGACACTCCTGGCTGCAACTCTCTGCTCCAAACAGATCCTCATAGAACTGCATGGCGTGACTGCTCATTTCCTTTGGATCAGCTGTTATTCGACCTCCTGGCAGTTTCAGACAAGTCAGCAGCTTTTTTTGAGCCACAGATCTCTCAAGATTGAAAAAGAAAGATGTTGGGGCATCCATGTCTTTGAGTTGAAGGAAACGACTCCGCACAAGAGCTCCCTTCACCCTCTCCTGCAGGAAAGAGCTCAACTCCATACGTTTCTCCTTCAGCAGGGTACCAGTGGTGGGATCCACACTCCCATTTAACCCCTCCTCAAGGTTCTTAATGTTGTCCTCAAGATTTTTAATGACTGTTTTTAATCTAGCAGAAGAGTGTGACGTGTACTGCTGACAAAAAACACAAATCTGAGCTTTACCAACCTCCCACCAAAGCTTCAAAGAATCAAACTCAACTTTTCTTAATTGCCACTGATCCCAAAAACACCCAAAGTTTTTACAGAAAACATTGTCCAGTAGAAGCTTGTTATTAAAATGCCAGAAGGACTTAGCCCTTTCACCTGGTGAAATAATCAGCTCCACACTAACAAAATGGTGATCAGTGAAGCCGACAGGCAGAATATTACAATGAATTAATCTGGGGTTGAGAGTTCTGGAGATGTAAACCCTGTCCAGTCTAGCTGCACACACCCTGTTACTGTTAACCCTGACCCATGTATACTGTCTGGATTGTGGATGTTTCACTCTAAATGTGTCCAACAAATCCAGGTGAGAGATGACAGTGTTTAAAGTCTGGGATGAATGTGGATGTGGCTCCTCTCCTATTCTATCCACGGTGAAATCAAGTGTGCAGTTAAAATCACCACCAAGAATGATCTGATCCTGATTATAGATCACTAACTCCTTTTGGAGGCGGGTATAGAAAGCTACCCTTTCAGCTCCATTATTTGGAGCATAAATATTAGTGAAGCAGAAAACAGTGTCCTCTATTTCTGCTCTTACAATTAAAAGCCTTCCCTTTACAATTTCAGCACAAGAGACGATCTTTACATTTGCAGATGCTCTAAACAAAATGGCTACTCCTGCACTAAGGTTGGTGCCATGGCTAAGGTAGTTAGAGCCCTCCCACCATAAACCCCAATCTGTCTCATCTGATGGTGTGGTATGAGTCTCTTGTAAAAACAAGATATCAATGTTTTTCTGAGTTGAGATCTCAGATATAAGGCCCCTTTTCTGTCTGTCTCTCCCACCATTAATGTTAAGAGATCCTATCTTAAGACTCCTCATAGAAAGATCAGAGAGAAAGAACAGATAAGTAGACACAAACAGGGAACAGTAGAAGAAGAAAAACACCTTCTGATGCATGATCATTTCTTTGTCTTCTTCACACTCTTACGTCCAACTTTCCTCAGTGCGGTGATGTGCTTTTTAAGACGGAACCGTTTTTTCGCGTCCAGGAGGTCAAACCCAACCTGTCTTTTCAGTATGCTGACTGACTTTATGAACTTTTCAGTATCACTAAAGTAGTCACTGACTTTTACTGATTTGTTGTACGTTTCATCCATAAATTGATTGATTGACTCTAAAGAATAAAGACCAGAGCCACTATTTGGCAAATCAGCAATGGATGCATTGTCTGACTCATAATCTTCATCCATGTCCTCTCCTTCACATGATGCCTGGCTACAACA
>NC_089211.1:26227607-26280107 GCF_963930695.1 Labrus bergylta
AGAGACCCTCACCTGTCAGCTAGACCTCTCCTGGAGTTCCCAGCCCCCGTTCTGTGAAAAGAGTCAGTACTCCTCGTCTCTGAGAACATGAGCATGTTTCATGATTGTTGTGAATTCACATGATAACCAAAGTTTTTAACCCTCAGGCATCAGTTTCATTTACGACCCTCTTAAGTCCCTAAGGACAAAAAATGTCCACTTCCAAAAAACTGATATAAAAATAGAACAGATTCATATTTTTTTCAATTTTTTTCTGCATAAATCTCTTAAACAACTTCAGCCCTGCTCAAAACTACCAAACATTGAATAATTATCAGGAATTTAACCCTTTAAATGCCAGTTTGATTACATGATGTCTCTGTTGTAGTTATTTTCCATATAACATATATTTGGTGGCTGGGGGATTTTTTTTTTAAAATCAATCTTGTATATGTCAAAGATTATCCAAAATATTGACTTTGATGCATTGTTAGTTTTTGTGTAGCATCAGATTTAAAATGTAGTTCCCTGTTTGGACATTGGAGGGCGAAAATGTCCAATTTACAAAAACTGATATAAAAATAGAACAGATTGATATTTCTTTCTACTTTTTCCTGCATAAATCTCTTAAACAACTTCAGCCCTGCTCAAAACTATCAAATATTGAATAATTATCAGTAATTTAACCCTTTAAATGCCAGTTTAAAGGATGGAGAAGCAATTGTCTGAGCTAAAGTGGGAACTCCAAGAGCTCAGACACCAACAGCAAGTTCCTCACAGGAGCTTTAAATTCGGACCCTCTGCTTTATTTTGTGTGTCGTAGTGATCCACTGTAGCAATTTAAAAACTTTTGGCATCTTTAAGTCGTTTCCACCTCAAAGTGTTTTGAAGAAGTAAAAATGAAAAAACCTGCTTTTCTCCACATAATCCTCAAACTGTGTCTCCTCTTCCTCTCAGTCATGTACTGTTCAGACCCCGGCCACGTGGAGCACTCCACCCGGTCTCTGTCCGACCCCAAACTCTTAGTGGGGACGACCATTCAGTACAGCTGCAACCCCGGCTTCATCCTGCAGGGCGGCGCCACAATCACCTGCTACGGACGCGAACCGGGGACCCCCGTGTGGACGTCTCGCCTCCCTCACTGCGTCAGTGAGTATCAGAGAGAGAGTGCTGAAGTATGAAAAACACAGGAGGTGGTTTTTGTTTCATCCAGCTCGGGGGCTGAGAGAGTCCCGGGTTCCCCGGTGGATTTATCAGCACTTTGAATTCAGGATCCTGTCATCAGGAAAGACGGTTACACATGGTGGTTAAGTGAAGATGAAGGGCTCTCTCTCTCTCTCTCTCTCTCTATCTCTCTCTCTCTCTCTCTCTCTGTAGCTGTGTGAAGTTACATGAGTGGGTTTCTGTGATTTCTTGCACAGAAAAGCGTCCTGGCTCTCTCTCTCTTTCCTCTCTGCTGACACAGATCACAGCGTCTCTGCATGCCAGAGCCGAGGCCTCATTTTCAGGACTGACAGTGTGTGTGTGTGTGTGTGTGTGTGTGTGTGTGTGTGTGTGTGTGTGTGTGTGTGTGTGTGTCTGTGTGTGTGTGTGTGTGTGTGTGTGTGTGTGTGTGTGTGTGTGTGTGTGTGTCTCTGTGTGTGTCTGTGTGTGTGTGTGTGTGTGTGTGTGTGTGTGTCTGTGTGTGTGTGTGTGTGTGTGTGTGTGTGTGTGTGTGTGTGTGTGTGTGTGTGTGTGTGTGTGTGTGTGTGTGTGAGAGAGAGAGTGTTTTCAGGGATATTAATGTTCATGCAAAGTGTTTGATATGTTAATTCAGAGCTAATGCAGCGTACCAATCAGCCCTCAGCCACCTGGAGGAGGGGGCGGAGATTATCCATGAGTCATGTCACCTCAGCAGCAGCAGCCCGTCAAACCTGTCAATCCAGCTCTGACGCAAACCCTCCCCCCTTTTTTTTTTATTTTAACTTCATCCATCTAGCTGAGGATTCTGTTTCCTGTGAAAACCCCGGTCTCCCTGACAACGGCTACCAGATCCTGTCCAAGAGGCTCTACCTGCCAGCAGAGTCGCTCACCTTCGTTTGTTACCAAGGTTACGAGCTCATCGGGGAGGTGGCTATAAAGTGCATCCTGGGGAACCCGTCGTTTTGGAGCGGTCCACTTCCTCTCTGCAGGGGTGAGAAGTTTGCAGAAGTTTTTTATTTTTTTATTTTTTTTGAATGTGTGTTTGGAATGAAACACTCCCTGTCGTTTGTAACTTTATATTCATGCATGAACACAACGTTTGTAAAACACATCTTTTTTGCCTCCTGCTCGTTGATACGGATTGATCATGCCACAGTGCACGCTAACGACCGTTCACTTCAAAAAAAACCTCAATAAGCACCTCACTGTTGCACCAGATATCTGAAGTATTGATGATCTCATTCTAGATCAAACATTTCTACTCACCGAACAATCTGCTTGATTTTGTTTTTCAAAAAAACAATCGTTGTTAGATTTCCCAACGTCCTTGAATGCATCACAAACGATCGATCCGACCTCCGCTCAATAAACAAACAAACTAAAAGTTATTTTCTCTCTCCTGTTGACGACATTGCTTCAGTTTTACTTTTTATAAATCTGCATCATGAAGTTTTTAATTCAGCAAACTTCAGACCCTTCAGAGTCCGTCCTGTCTCCATGACAACAGTCTGTTGAAAACGGCCGCTGTTTGACCGACACTGCTCCACTACTTTTTACTGCACTGTCGATCTGATCTCACAGACGCTTCTCAGAATCAGAATCAGAATCAGAATCAGAATCAGAATCTGGGTTTATTGCCAAATACATTTACACATAAAGGAATTTGACTTGGTGTATTGGTGCTAAACAATTAACAAGGAAATAAAGCAGAACTAGAAACAACTTAAATAATACAGAATAAGAAGATATTACAATATATAAAATAGAATTTAAAAATGTTAAATATAAAAAATAAAAATAAAAAACACAAAATGTACAAAAGGTGCAATGTAGGAGCTGTGCAGTGGACTATGAGAAAAAAAACTCAGTCCAATCATTGAGATGATTTGTCCGGATGTCTTCACGTCCTTTCATCTTTAAATCTAAAAATTTAAGCAACTACGTTGGTTTCTTGGACGAGGTTGGATTCTAGTTGTTGAGGGGAAATTGAATCCCTGATGTCGGCCTGCAGACGGAAACAGAACATAACGAGATGATGTCAGGAAACCTGGACGGTGCAGTGAAGTGAAAGTCAGGGTTTCAACTTCAACTTTACTTTTATTGTCCTCGAGGGGAAATTTGTTTTGCAGCCAGGTGAGATCAACTATGAGAAGAAAAAACAACAAAAAACAATCACATAGAACACAGGCACATAGAAACAACAGACACTGTGAGAGGCATTAAATACAGAAACACAGGGTTTAGTGAACGGTCAGCTCGAAGCAGCTCCAGATTGAACCTCCACTTGATGCGTGATGTTACTTTTCATTTGCACTGACTGACAGAACGATGTCTTGCAGCCAACCATGACTGCTTTGGCAACCATGCTTTAGAAGGTGAGTCTGAATCTGTGTGTCGCTGTGAAAAAAAAAAGACCACTGTTTGTTTTTCTGCAGCAAGCCAAAGAGTAAAAAAGCTCTTCTCTGTTTGTGTGTGTCTGCTCCGCCTGCATCTGCAAACATCTGGCTGCCTCAGTGACCCCCCCGTGTCTGTGTTTGTCCGTGCTCCTGTAGGCTCCGCCCTGTTTGCTTTGCGACCCTCTCTCAAACTTCTGCAGATTTAATTTCTTCTCTTTTTTCTTTTTTTCTTCTTCTCTTCAAGACGTCATGACTTTTGGTTAACGCCTCGTTTTTATGCATTTCTTTGTTTCTCTCAGTTGCCGAGGCGACTGCAGGCTCCACTCTGGACGGAGGGAACATAGCGCTCGCCATCTTCATCCTGGTTCTTCTTCTCTCCGTGCTGCTCGGAGGAGTTTACGTCTACGTCACACGGTGAGATATCTGGCTGCTCGTTGTCACCTGTTTGATGGAGGCCTCGCTCATGATGGTCATGTTGATGCAGCCACATGACGCTAAAGCTAACTGTCTGCTCCTCCGATTAGTTGGTGCCAATTTAATTTGGTATTTGGGCATACTGCATCCATCGTACATGTACTAGGTCTTAACCCTCAGGCATCAGTTTAATTTACGACCCTCTTAAGTCCCTAAGGACAAAAATGCCCACTTCCAAAAAACTGATATAAAAATAGAACAGATTGATATTTTTTTCTACTTTTTTCTGCATAAATCTCTTAAACAACTTCAGCCCTGCTCAAAACTACCAAACATTCAATCATTTTTAGGAATTTAAGCCTTTAAATGCCAGTTTGATTATTTGATGTCACTGTTGTTATTTAAGAAAAAAAAAACAGTTATTATAAAATGAGTTATTTTCCACATAACAAATATTTGGTGGCTGGGGGATTTTTATTTTTTAAATCAGTCTTGGATATGTCAAAGATTATCCAAAATATTGACTTTGATGCATTGTTAGTTTTTGTGTAGCATCAGATTTAAAATGTAGTTCCCTGTTTGGACACTGGAGGGCGAAAATGTCCAATTTACAAAAACTGATATAAAAATAGAACAGATTGATATTTCTTTCTATTTTTTTTCCATAAATCTCAAAAATATAAAATATTGAATAATTATCAGGAATTTAACCCTTTAAATGCCAGTTTGATTACATGATTCTGGCATTTAAAGGGTTAAATTCCTGAACATGGGAACATTTGCTCATAAGAACTAACAAAATATTTTTTTGAAATTGTTTTAACTGCGTCTTGTTTCTCTCCTCCCGTGTGTCAGATGTCGGTATCACTCCAACTTAAGGCTTCCTCTGATCTACCCTCACCCGTACCGACAGATCACTGTGGAGACCGAGTTCGACAACCCGCTGTACGAGACGGGAGGGGTGAGTGACATCACAGCTCATTCTCCAATCACACGCTGCATATGCGATGCTAACAGCGCCCCCTGTCTTTTCTCACATGTTGCAGCAGGACACTCGGGAATATGAAGTATCGATATGAGAAAACTTCACTTAAAGACATTTCTAAACCAGGACTGACCGCCCCCCCCTCCCGACTCCTCGCCCCCCTCCTCCTCCCTCCTTCTCCGTCCAGGAGGAGGCGTTGTAAATACAAACAGATGATGTCCAGCCCCTTCTGCCCGGGAGACGCCGTGATCCATCCTGTTCTCTCCTCCTTTTGGCCGGACAAGTCTCATGGCGTGATGATGATAAATCGGAGAGAGAAAACAGGAAGTGGGAGGAGACAGAAGAGTCCGTGTTTGTGGATCAGTGTCGCTGGGAGATGATTGGAGATGGAGGACAGAGGAGAATAAAAAAAGACCCAAAGATCATCAAACGTGGTGAGAGACGTGGAGATGTTTGGTGTGAAATGTGAAAAAGAAGTGAAGGAGGGGAGAAGGGGGGAGGAGTTAGGGGACAGGAAACAGGAGGGATCGGGACCTCAAAGCTCTTTTTTTTGTATTTTTTTTGTCAAAGGAATTAAAGCAAAAAGTCCTGAAACATGTGTCAGAGCAGGAGGGAGAATAAAGGCTGCGATCGTTTAGATTCAGACTCCATGTTTGATACTACTGACGGCTGTTTTCTCATGGTTAGCAGCAGCAGTGCACACCCCCCCCCTCCTGTGCTGGATTAAAACGTCTTAACACACACACACAGGACTCACAGGAGGCGCCCCGTACTTCCATGTTTGCTGTTCTTTCAGAGCTGGATTTAGTTTCACACAACATCTTCAACTGCTGCTGCTTTAAACACTTAAAGACAAAGAAAAGGTTTTGAGTTATGGTCCAACGTGTTTGTACAATTTAGAGACAGTGTGCAAGAAAATGGTGGACTGCCCCTCCAGGTGGGGAGCGGGTCTTTGTCCCCAAGTGGAGGAGGAGTTTTAGTAACTCGGGGTCATGAGCTTTGGGTAGTGACCAAA
This sequence comes from Labrus bergylta, assembly GCF_963930695.1. Lineage (NCBI taxonomy): Eukaryota > Metazoa > Chordata > Actinopteri > Labriformes > Labridae > Labrus > Labrus bergylta. The sequence continues at coordinate 26,233,579 of NC_089211.1, forward strand.
AGAATAAGAGTGCTGATACAAGCGTCTGAAATGAGTTTCCTCTGGAGGGTGTCTGGGCTCAGCCTATGAGAGAGGGGGAGGAGCTTAGACATTCAGGGGGAGGAGCTTAGACATTCAGGGGGAGCTTGGAGCCAAATGAGGTGGTTCAGGTATCTGATCAGGATCCTCCTGGTCGCCTCCCTTTGGAGGTTTTCCTGGCATGCCCAACTGGGAGGAGACCCCGGGGTAGACCCAGAGTTCACTGGAGGGATTAGATATCCTGTCTGGCCTGGCCTGGGAACGCCTCGGGATCCAATAGGAGGAGGAGCTGGAAAATCTCGCTTGGAGCTCGGATAAGAGGAAGAAAACGGGCTGGATGGAAACTCAAGGAATGGCCCAATATTGGGTTTCCTTTAGACTTCTATTTTTGTTGCCGTGGTTTTGTCACAAGGTCTTGATAGCGTCTGATTTAAATGGTATTTGAATTTTAACATTCTGTTGTCATGACGACCCTCGTCTGAACAAGCAGAAATGCCCCTCTCTCTGTTGCCATGGTATTCAGTATCCAAATAATCTGGACTGAAATCTTAAGGGGATAAAACTTTTGGGTTTCTTGGGGACACGTTGAGGTAGAGAGGAGGGGGGTCACCACCTGTCGCTTTAAAATGATAAAAACAGCGAGGAAATAACGGAGGGTGGCTTTGATAACTAGTCTGACACAGGATGTGGTGCTGTCTCCTGTCCCTGAACCCCCCCCCCCGCCGCCCCGCCCGCGGTCACCTTGGAGGTTTTTTCATCTGCAGCCAGTCCAGCTCTGGTGTTAGCTGTAGTTTAATGGTTTTTAAAACCTCTGACTCTCAGGCCGGGGAGGTGCTGGGGTCTTATTTCTCACGTGTAGTTCAAGTGATGACTGTCATAGAGCGGCCTCAGGGGTCCCCCAGGTCCGCGCCCGGCTGATGATCGAAAACAGGAAACTGAAAAAAAACATGCACTGTTGCAGATGTGGAGGTTGAAATGTGAATAGAGTAGCTATAGTTAACAGACCGATCAATCAACCCCCCACCAGATGATGTATTTATTTTGATGTACTGTATATGTGACGTTTTATGAAAATTGATAAATGTACATTTTCATTATGAGAAGACAAATGTTAACAGTTTCCCAAAATAAAGACGTAAAATTTCAATAAAAAGTACAAAACACTTTTTAAACGTCGAGTTCTGTTTGATTATTTCTACATCATGATCATCGCATGGATTTTTTAAAGGAGCAGTATGTAACTCTGACACCTAGTGTTTAAAATGAGTACTGCAGTCTAAATTCTAAACATCATAGAGAGCTGTCTCCCCCCCCCTCTCACTCAGGTCACCATGTGGTGGACTCTGAAGCTTCAGTGTTTATCCAGCTCTGCATGGGTCTGTAAACCTTTCTGTGTTCTAACCTCTCTCCATTTTTCAAAAGCATCTCCAATATTGATCCTAGTTTGAGCACGTTTCTGCTCGTGGAGCTTATTAGAAACATGCAGAGGCTTTTTAGGTCGGGTACAATCACTTCTATCTGAACCACTTCTCTTGACCGCTTCCATCGCTGCAACACCTGTTGACCTGATAACTGCTCTCATATCTGACAAACTGAGGGGCGTCCAAAACGAGACAGGTAAGTTAAGTTAAAAAAAACACGAGGTTATGGGTGCTGTTTGTTTTGGTTAATAAGTGTTAATTAGTTTGGTTTTCAGATGTCTTCACCTTTTTATTGTCGTGTCACCATTTTGCTTCTTTTGTAATTAAAACTTTAATTTACCAACGCCACCTGGTTTCCCCACACGAGCCGGGTCATAACAGCAGATGTATGCAGCCTCTATTGATTTATGTTTCCACTGTTCATTTGCAGAGCTGAAAATATTCCAGGGTGTTGTGAGGACCCCCTCCCTCTTGCTCTCATTCTGCCTGTCTCAGTCTGGTTGGAGTTGGCTTGTGGGTGGAGCTGGGAGGGTCTCCAGCTGAAACCTGCTAGGCTGAGTCGGACCCAGAAAGGCTTTTAGGTGTGCCTGATTGAGATCCTGATTCTCTCTCAGCTGGCCTCTGCTGCAACCCCCCTCAGCCTTTTCCTTTGTTGGGTTTGCTGATTCTTCACACTCACATTTTAGTTATTTAATATACTCGATTATTTCAATTAAATAAAGATCATTTTGACCTTGTGATCTGTGTTTGTTACAAACCCTGAGCCAGGTGGTAACCTTAAATAATGAAGAATGAAAATGTGTTTAATTTGTTTCCTGTTTTGTTATCTTGCGACCCCTGCTGAGGGTACGGAGCCCCGGGTTGGGAAACCGTCAGCTCTTCCAACACGAGCAACTTAAAAAAGATTTAAATCGACTGAAAATGTGAAGTATCACACTCACTTTTTTTTGGCTTCTCTTCACTTTGACGGGAAACTTTTTATTTCTGGACCGAGCGGCCGTTGTTTTGCAAATCTTTCCTGATGGGTGGGAGGCAAATCCTGCCCTGCAGCATTTCCCTCCACCGCCAACCCGTTTTAATGTCCTAATGATTCCTTCTGTTGCCATCCCGAATGCTAATAAGAACATAATGCTTCCTGCCATGATAGCAATATCCAGAGGCTCTCCTGCTGCGCTGAATTCAACTGTTGAGAAGCTTTTAACCAGATGCTTGATGATGTTCAAACCTCGGAGGGAGCCGAGTGCTACCCACACAAGTTTAATGAAGCACAGAGACACAAATACATTACATTTATATCTGCATTTAAGGCATTTAGTTAGAGCTAATTATGCCGACATAATGGCAGCAGCAGCACGAGGAGATGGTTCATATTATCAGCAGCTAACAGCGTGGGTCAAAACTTTACACCGCTGAGACGACAGATGCAGCAAATATTTGCCAATAAATTTATTAGAGAGTTGCTGTTGGGAGATGTTTTGGAGCATTTGGTTTATTGTGCAAAAGTTGCTGCTGTAATAAAGAGGGTTGTAAGCTTTAGTGGGTCTATTACAGCTCAGCTCATTGGTTTTAACAGTCAGTGGTGATAAGATGGCAACCTGAGGGAGAGTGAGACACACTGAAGCTCTAAACGTTGGATAACAGCACATGGCTAAAAATTACGTTCCTTTCTGGAGTCACAGCTCTGCCTCCTTCGAACCCGAACACACAGAAACGATGCTCATCTTTATGATCCTCTTTGATTTACATTTTATAGAGGATGGTATTATCTACAATGTTACAATGAATTAATGGATAAAATCGGATCCTTTCAGCTTAAAACTTTCAGCCATTATCTATACTGCGTTTCATGTTCGGGAGCTGTCATTGGACAAGAGGCGGGGTCACACCCTGGACTGTTCTCCAACCAATCACAGGGCTGACATATAGAGACAAACAACCAGACACCCTCACATTCACACTTTTGGGCAATTTAGAGTCAGCAGTGAACCTAACAAGCATGTCTTTGGACTGTGGGAGGAAGCCGGAGTACCCGTCAAACTTGAAGGTTGTAAAAAGTAGTCCAGTTCATCACATAAACCAAACTAATCCAGAGGTGGTTATCCGTACATCTGTGGGCGAGCTGCAAACATCAATATAAACCATGTACAAAAGACTGAGGGCCTGATTCACAAAATTATAGCACAGATTTTCATCTAAAACTGTGAAAATGAATCAAAAAGACACCGTCTCATCACAAGAGTCACCTAAAGGGTTAAATGCTCCCCTGATGGCGCTGCAGAGCAAACGACGTCTCTGTGTTCTGCTGCTGTTTGAGCATCTTTAAATGAGACATTTAACTTTTCAACTTTTAATAAGAAAGATAAACAGCAGCTTTTTGAATCAATGTGTTTCAGCCCTGCAGATTTTTATCCCTCTTCTGTGCAAATCATCCTCAGTGAAAGAAATGTTGGATTCACACACACCTGCACCAACAGCCACACGCAACTAGAGTAGAAATATGAGCGTCTGCTGAGAGTTGGTGGTAACTGCGCCGCAGTATTTATAAGAGATGTGATGCTCAAACTCTCCAGTGATCAGGAAAACACTTCAGCAATTTTATGGCTTCAACTTAAAGAGTCTGTAAATAAGACTTTGACATGTCACATGACTATTATTAATACAACCAGCGGCTCTACACTTCATCCACATGTGGAGACGCTCTGGAGCCATTTCCATGGCAACGATGTGAGTGTTGTTATTGTCTTTGAGTCGCACCTTTCTCACTCCATTTAGGGAGGATGCTTTGTTTGAAACGTTGAAACTCATGTTTAAGAGTGTGTCCTCTTGATAAAGTGTCAAAAGTTTTTCATCATCTTAATGTGGACAGAAGTGAGCTCCGTTAGCCTGAGAGAGTGCAGCTCCGTGCAGAGTAAAGGTGCAGATAGCTTCTCTCCACATTCAAACACTAAACAAGAGCTACTCTTACTTTGTTTAACTTTGCTTGTGTTTTGAAAACTGTATATTTTGTCAAAGCAGTGAAATGCCAAAACAATCATTTTTAAGTCTTGCACCTTGTTGCAGATAATATGCACTTCAGCTAAAATGATGTTAGTGATTATCTGAAATCAAACAAAAAAGAGGAAGCAGAGAATGTCTCCCCTCAGTCATTTCTGCAGACTGTGCTGTATTGGTTAATGACAGAATGGTAATAAGCACAGGGTAACTGAAATCAATACTTTTCTTTGTGTTGGATCCTTCAAATATTAGTTCACTTAATGAATAATGAATCACACGATCCTGCTTGTTTGAACACTTATACCTGACTCGATGCAAGGGAAAAGGTCAAAGGGTCGTCTAAATCTATAAGATCTGTGTGCAAACCTGCACGAAGTGAACGTATTGACACAGAGGTAATCACGTTTTATTGGCTCTGCAGGGGAAGTAATAATGGGCCAAGAATCAGTGACATGAACTGACGAGTTTATTTATTTATTTTATAAGTTAAACATTATAATAAGACAATGTTACAATTAGAAAATATGATGAAAGTTTAATTTATAGTCTTGCTAGGGGAAAAGAGAGATAACATCACTGAGCAGATGTTTAATAGGTGAGAAGTTTAGACTGAAATAGTGAACAGACACATGGACCTCGAGGTGTTACAGTCCTGCAGGACGCTGAGAATCACATATTAAAAGACAAAATAAGAATTTGTCTTCTTGCCCCAAAAGATCACAGACAGCGGAGGACATAAATTCTTGTTTATATATTTTCTAAATCATGTTGAAGGAAGTTGAAGAAAGTTGTGGGCTTTGGTCGACTCAGTATTACAGCTTTATAGAAATGGTCGTCAACTGTAAATAAATACAATTGATATAATGTTTTTGAGAAGCATGTGGTGAAGTTTGGTGTGTTTATGCAGAACAAATTGGTTGAAGTTTTCTGTAGCCTCATAAAATTTTGATTATAGGCAAATTCTATATTCATAAATTTAGCTTTTTTAAAGTTACTTCAAATTTTGTAGCATTTAAAAACAACTTGAAAATATTTTTTTAGGTGTTTAAAGAAGTTGATAAAAGAAGTGCCTTGTGGCTCTCTTCATTACTTTAGTTTTACATTGTTTAAAGTCCCCAGAGTGAATTTTACTTTTATTTAAATGTTTTTATTTATTTTAATGTATTTAAATAAGATTTATTACAAGTCTTATAGCCCAAGTATTTTAGTTTTCTGGTGAGTTTGGTAGTTGTATTTTTATTTAGTCATATGCTGATTGGATTTATTTATGAAATGTTCAACAGTTTAAATGTTTTTTGTTTTTTTTAAATAGAAAATACTAAATAAAGAACAACAAAAAACAAATCATTTGTTTATGTTTCCTGTTTTCCTAGGGCGTCGCATCACTCGAATGTCATGTCTACATCCGCGCAGGCTGTAAAGGGTCGTTATATTTAACTCTTCATTTTCTCTAAAACGCGTTCTCCCCTCACCAACGAAAATATAAAAGTATTTCTTTACGGAGGAAGTCCAACTAAATAGTTAAAATCATCAGTCGTTTGATTTTTAGAAAACAATACATTTTATAGTTCCACCGGGTGTGACAGCGGAGGGATATTTGAGCCGTTGTCTATAAAAGTCCCTCCGCCGCTCTTTGTTTGTTACAGTCCGTCTGGATCAGGAAACGAGAGTTTCACTTTGCCTGTTGGAATCATTTGCCTGTAAGTATTCTTCACTCTAAAATACGGAACTAAAGGAAAGGTTATTCTATATGTGTAGTTATGTTTTTATTCTGTGTGTAACCGGCGTAAAATGAGCTTTTGCTAACGAGTGAATCTCCTAATTTGGTAGTTGCGTCAGCTGTTTTGGTAGCTATCTTCGCTAGCCGCGGCCTAGCCCTCAAAAGACGTTACTCAGAATTCATCTTAATTCAGTAAATCCAATAAATTAAAACGAAATATTCACAATTCAAAGATGTACAAAGGTAGCTTTTATTTAATTGACGTGTTAACGCCAGAATCAAACCAAACGTCGTCACTGTCGAGCTGCATCCGGTTACCTTAGCAACATTAGCTTGTTAGCTTTATCGGTTGTTTCACCGGAACAGGTGTTACGCCGAGAAATGCATCCCTGCCAAAAATGTACCTCGCGGAAGTGCTAGAAAACGCTATAAATCTATCTCAAATGACAAAGTATGTGAATATATGTTTAAGTGAAGTGTCTTATTATTCTGCTGATTTATTTCCAGTAACTTGTGGTGCTTTGTTGGTGTAGAAATTGTCATATTGTGCCGGAAGGTGGGTGTACAATTCTCGGCATAACACCGGCAGAGCCATAAAAGGGAAACATCTGGTTTAACTCTTTTAACATGAAACGCAATAATAATGCGGTGCTTCTAGCAAGCTGTGGCAAACTGGGTCTATTGTTTCACCACAAAGCATTCAACTACAACTACATTACCAAGTCAACTGGTCAGAGACGTAGATGTTAGTGTTTGGAGTCTGTTTAGGATAGGATCAAACTTTATTAAATCCTCTGAGGGGAAATTTGGGCAGCACAGAGAAGTAAGCTCCAAATACACATTAAACAGATAAGATGAATAAAAATAGGGGGTATATCCAAGAACAAAATGAATGAAGTTAACTATGCAGGGAGTTGAGACAGTATGTGCAGAGAATGAGAAGATAAAGTGACATAATGTTTATTCATTTATGTTGGTAAAAAGACTAGCAGTGTATTACAATATGAAAACCAAAATGTCTGCTTATCCACCGACTATGACCAGGCATTTATCGTCAAAGGACTTGGATAGTTTCATTTCCCTCCCCTCTGTGAGGACATTAACTTTGTCTTCATCCTGGGCTTTATGATGAACACGCTTTGCAGTTTTCAAATCTTTCTGTAAAACAACAGATACATCCATAAATACTTTGTGACTGGTTGTGGTGACGCAGTTCACTGACTCCTAACCACACCCTGAACAGTACATTTGCCATCAAACCGGAGACACAGGGTCAGACAGAATCACTCCCTTGTACACCAGTTAATCCTAACATTTAATACGGAGTTGAATATCAGATCGAAGTGTGGTGAAGGCCTCTGAATATTAGTTTGAATAACTGTAATGGAGTTTTAATGTACAGGCCGACATGAAAGTGTAAAACTGAGAAATGTCTTAGTTTCCTTTTGATTTGATTTATTTTGCTTTCTTTTTAAAGTGTCAAGATGCAGATCTTTGTGAAGACCCTAACCGGGAAGACCATCACTTTGGAGGTGGAGCCAAGTGACACAATTGAAAATGTCAAGGCCAAGATCCAGGATAAGGAAGGGATCCCCCCCGATCAGCAGCGTCTGATCTTTGCTGGCAAGCAGCTGGAAGATGGCCGCACCCTCTCCGACTACAACATCCAGAAGGAGTCCACCCTCCACCTTGTGCTCCGTCTGAGGGGAGGTATGCAGATCTTTGTTAAGACCCTGACTGGCAAGACCATCACCCTGGAGGTGGAGCCCAGTGACACCATTGAGAACGTGAAGGCCAAGATCCAGGATAAAGAGGGTATCCCCCCCGATCAGCAGCGTCTGATCTTCGCCGGCAAGCAGCTGGAAGATGGCCGCACCCTCTCCGACTACAACATCCAGAAAGAATCCACTCTCCATCTGGTTCTTCGTCTGAGGGGAGGCATGCAGATCTTTGTTAAGACCCTGACTGGCAAGACCATCACCCTGGAGGTGGAGCCCAGCGACACCATTGAGAATGTCAAGGCCAAGATCCAGGACAAGGAAGGAATCCCCCCCGATCAGCAGCGTCTGATCTTTGCCGGCAAGCAGCTGGAAGATGGCCGCACCCTCTCCGACTACAACATCCAGAAGGAGTCCACCCTCCATCTTGTGCTCCGTCTGAGGGGAGGAAACTAATCAACCTCTGCACGAAGCCGCCATGTTTTCCTGAAACAGCTCCCTCTGATCCAGCTGTTAGTCATTCCTTTATTTTTTTAAGTTTCAATAAAGGATGAGCATTCCTGACTTTTGCTTTCAGTGACTTTTTTTTATCATTTCACTTTTGCATTCTGATGCTTTGGCTTCTACATCTGGATTTCAAGTAATTTTGATGTGTTCAGTATAAGAAGACAGAACCGGGAAGAGAACACAAAAACGGTAATATGTGAAGACAGGATATGTTTGTGTGGTTCAAAGAAATGTTTTTCTGAACGCTTTAAATCCTCATGTTGGCCATTTGGTTGAAAGCTAAGCTCTTGTTTTATTTTAATCTCCAGACTTCATGCCTCTAACAGATGTTGGTCATGACTAATAAAAATTGCTTCTAACTGTCACTTGGTCATTTCATTATTTTTATAATTGAGTAGAGGATGAGCAAGTGAGCTCAGGTGTTGGCTTATCTTTTTGATTCATACAAATGTTTGACCTCCATTAGAATCAAACAGTATCTGGAACACTTTATAGCCCTGTAGGTAGAAATAAAAGTTGCATATTTCAATGTTTCATAGACTTTCGTGCTCTTAGGGTTTTGGATGTTTTTGTTTGCTGCATTTTGATGTCACCAGGGACCTTCTCACTGAGTTCATCAGATGAGTTTTTTAAATAAATCTTATATCACTGCTAGTCTGAGAAGTATTTAAACTGTGCCAGAGACAAATCATTTAGTTTCATTGAACAAATATTCTCTCATAAGATATGCACCTCATATTTGTGAGAACTTCACTGTGGAGATTTAGAGGAGCTCATTTTAAACTTGATAATTTTACACATTTCTCTGAACGGTTTAATTAGTACACTTCTTAATTTATTATGATAGTGGGTTAGGGTTAAAACGGAGAAGTTGGTAAGGTAGCTGTCGAGGTGCCCTTGAGCAAGGCACTGAGCCTTTGTTGGAAATACATTTTAAGAATTGAATGATGATGCTAAAAATACCACAAACTTTAAACTGTAAATTAAAGAGAGTTTATTATCTTGTTTCTTTCCTCTAGTTTTTTGAATCATATCTGAATGTTTATATAGAAAATGTTTTATTTTTATTGAACTATAGAGATGTACAAACAATCAGACACACCAGTAATATTTACAGTCAATGAAAAGATAATGGTTGAAGGAAACATGTAACAATAATCATAAAAGTCATAATTTAATTGACACTCTTAAGAGTGGACAACCCCTCTCACCCCCTGCATGTCACTGTGGGGGCCCTGTGGGGCCCTGTGGGGGCCCTGAGCAGCTCCTTCAGCAGCAGACTCAGACACCCACCCTGCAAGACAGAGCGCTACCGCAGGTCGTTCATCCCATCTGAAGTCAGACTGTTTAATCAGACTGTTTAATCAGACTGTTTAATCAGACTCTTTAACAGCATCACCACCTCATGACTCATTTCAACAATGCTACACACTGTGTGTGTTTTTAATAATAAGTCTTTTCACAAGTGGAAGTATACATACCTTGTATTATTGTATTTTTTTTTGCCTTTATTTAACTGATGTACATATGTTTTATTTTTATTTTTAATAATTTTATTCCTTTTTCCTGTTTTCTTGAGCTGCTGTAATACAAAAATTTCCCCCATGGGGGATCAATAAAGTTTATCTTAATCTATTATCTTTAATAAAAAAATAAATGTAAATTATTGACTGTGATATTTTTGTTGGTAGCTCAACAACAGATTAAAATAACATTTTTAATTCAGTTTAAAAATTCTAATAATTAAAACAAAGAATAGAAAAAGAAAGAAAGAAAAAAAACGTTACACACATTGTGACGTTCCGGTGACGCAGGGACGTTGACCGTTGAGCTCTCGTCTGACGTCACCTGATAAAGATAATAAAGTGTTTGAGTGCATGAGGCTGAAAGTAGTGATGTGAAAAGCAGTTCTTTTCAGTGTACTGAATCAGTAGAATCAGTTCAGTAAAGTGATTCGTTCAAAAGATTCGTTCACTGAATCGTTCAGTACTTCTCTGCAGCTCTGTCTGTGAATCAGAATTTAATAAACTGAAACACGACCAAACGTTTAGTTCTGCTCACCATCGTTCTGAGAACAGCCGGTGGTGAATAATAAACCAATGAGCTGAGAATTTAGTTGGATAAAGCTCCAGTTACAAACTGAAAGCTGCTAAAACAATCACATTTATTTTCCCCGACCGTTCTGTTCAGAACACAAATCACTCACTGACTGACTGAGAGGGAGAGAGAGAGGAGGGAGAGAGAGAGGAGGCGGAGCTCCCATTCAGTTCGTTCAGTGAACGTGAACGAGCGAGACTGCAAGTCAACAGCCACACACACACACACACACACACACACACAGACACACACACACACACACACACACACACACACACACACACACACACACACACACACACACACACACACACACACACGCACACACACACTGTACTGACTGAAACATGATCGTCAGTAGATGTTAAAACAGTCAGCTGAGTTAAATGAAGTTTGATATAAAAGCTGTTTGTAAACTGACAGCAGATATAAAAAGCACAAACATTTTCGCGACACCTAAATGTTAAATAATATATTTTCTACTTCCTCAATTTTGGAGACATGAGAGGGAGAAGTAGGGACCAGCTTTAGAGACACAGAGCTCCTGACCGACTCCTCCTATTGGTTCAGTCAGTAGGTATCACTGACATGAGAGGAGAGGGAGGGCGGGCTTTGAGAGACTCTTACAGTCTGGAGAGAGAGACACGAGACGGGAGAGAGGAGAGAGAGTTGAGAAATGAACGACTCTTTTCAGTAAGTGATTCAGTTCAGGTCGTTCACCCAGATGATTCGTTCGTTTTGAACGAATCGTTCATGACGACACATCACAAGCTGAAAGGGCTCAAAATGGTATAAATTAGAATACCTTATTCCAAGTGAGTTAGGCTACTTCAAGCGACAAATAGTTTGGTTAAATGACGAGAAGTTCGAGTTTATATATTCATTAAAGACCACTTTTTCTTCTACTGTCGTGAAAAGACGCGGGAGAAATGAAGAAGTCACAAACCGCTCATTCCGGAAATGAAGACGCTAACATGTTGGAGACGTCGATGGCAGATAAGGAGGACTATGAAGAAGAGGAGCTTTGTTACCGAGCTACGTTAAAGCTGTAAGTTCACAGAGAGCAGAAAGTAAGATACGTTAATTATCTGCTGTGTAACTCGTTAACCTTAGCTGCACACTATTCTTCCATGTTTCAGTTATAGCACCGAGGTGAGAGGTGAGAGGCTTTCAGCGGTCTGAAGATAATCACAGCAACACAACATCTCGACATTCAACTGTTATAAGAACAGAAAACAGTGTTTAAAAAAGTTTTTTAAAAATCAACACTACATTAGTTTTTAACTCCACCTACTCAACTAGTTCAACAATTTAACTGAAACTAGCCTGTTGCTAAGCAACCCAAACGTTCTAGTCTACCGTAGGTGTCCATGGTTACCACAGAGCAGCTACTCTGCTGTATGATCCTTTATTGGCATGATAAAAGAAATGAATGTGATCATGACTCTAGTGAAATTAGAGTCTGTTGTTTGAGATGCTGATTAAAGTAAAAACACTGTCAGCTTAAAATGTTAATCAAAAGGATTCAGAAATCCTGGCTGAGGAGGAGGGATACATCAGGATGTGAAAAGTCCAAGTGATGTTGTCATGGAGCTGACCATGTCTCAGGTAGTGTACCTGCATGGAGCTGATCATGTCTCAGGTAGTGATCATGTCTCAGGTAGTGTACCTGTATGGTGCTGATCATGTCTCAGGTAGTGTACCTGTATGGTGCTGATCATGTCTCAGGTAGTGTACCTGCATGGTGCTGATCATGTCTCAGGTAGTGATCATGTCTCAGGTAGTGTACCTGCATGGTGCTGATCATGTCTCAGGTAGTGATCATGTCTCAGGTAGTGATCATGTCTCAGGTAGTGATCATGTCTCAGGTAGTGATCATGTCTCAGGTAGTGATCATGTCTCAGGTAGTGATCATGTCTCAGGTAGTGATCATGTCTCAGGTAGTGATCATGTCTCAGGTAGTGATCATGTCTCAGGTAGTGATCATGTCTCAGGTAGTGATCATGTCTCAGGTAGTGTACCTGCATGGAGCTGATCATGTCTCAGGTAGTGTACCTGTATGGAGCTGATCATGTCTCAGGTAGTGTACCTGTATGGAGCTGATCATGTCTCAGGTCAGATTTGCCGTCTGATTCTGTATCAACAGTAACTTCTGTTACTCATTTTAATTTACTTTCAGTTAATGAAAATGTTTTGTATATTTTAGTTTCCATTAATGATCTTCACCTTGGTCTTTAGGAGTTGAACTTTTGGGCCGTGAAAGAACCTCAAATGTGTTTTTAATTCAACCCTTGAGTTCATATGATGTTATATTCAGCACAGAGTGAGGATTGATCCAGTCTGGATAAAAAACAAACTAACACAAAAACAAACTTTAAATGCTGTTTTATTACACTGTCAGGGCTTCACATCCGTTGTGCACATAAATCATGACGTTTCATTTCAAACCTTCATCAATTTCCCTCATTCACGCTGATGTCGAGGTGAAGTGTATCACTTTCACTCTCTCTGCCTTTCTTTAAATGCACACAAAGAAAATCATGATCAACAATACTGACACAGGTTCAGAGTGGGTTCATGCATTTATCAGTTGTTATATTATTAACACATTTTGGTTGTTTCTTTGCTGCTAGTTATCTTCACTACATGAAGCTGGTTTCTCAGAGCACTGCAGGGGTCCGACCTGAGAGCTCAACAAGGTTTAGGGTGGCTAGTTATATAATTCACAGGGATCACATCTGATATAAATCAAATGAAAGATCAGTTTAGTAAAAATGAATAGAAACTGTCATAGTGCGGATTAAGAGTTATTAACAGTATGCAACACTTTGCACCTTCTGTTAGTGTCTACAGAACGGTCTCAGCACATTGGTCAATGAAGCGAGCATGCAGTTTGGGGTGAAAGTCTCTGTGTATTACAGGTGGAGGTGTGGCACGGGGGAAATAGTGGCTCTGGTTGTGATGATGATGATGGTGGTGGTGGAGGCGGCGTTGCGGCCTGAAGCAGAAGCCAGACTCCTCGCAGTCTGACTCCACCTGGATGTTGACCTGGGGCACGGGCCGGCGCGGTGGAGGCAGGTGTGACTGAGCGTCCCCGGAGGCTAGGCTCGTCTGGGAGGGGTTAGGCGAGGGGGGGCAGGAGATCTTCAGGTGCAGAGTGATGCTGGGGAACAGTGGTGGCACCAGGCCAGGTTACACTTTTTACTCTACATTAAAACCCACATATACTAACATGACGTATTCAGTTCATCGGGTTCAACTGGTTTGTCTACATGTGATTAAGAAAGATTTATTACATAACTGTTGAAAACGACGGCATCTGTAGAGCTGTACTTAATAAACTAGCAGCTTAGTGCACTAAACATATTCAAGATGTTACATTACAAAAGTGGGAGAACTGATGATGTAAGGTAGGTTTATATGAGACATTATTAGTTTTGTACATTAGTACATGTTTGTTGACAAATCAGGGATTTTATTTGACTCTCAGCCGTGGCACTGCTGTTGTTTGACTGTTAAATTACACTAGATGGCGCTGCTCCACAAGCTACTAAAGCTTCCAGAGTTTTTCAATCTGGCAGGAGGTGATGGAGGGGAGGGGGGGGGGGGGGCAGGTAGGGAAGGATGTGGAGTGAAAGAGAGGAATGTGATTCATATGGGTAATAAGATAATAGATCACTGCTTCTTAAAACGAGATTACAGAGTACAAAGAGTGAAGTCCAGACAAGGTCTGTATGTATAATCTGATGGTTCATGTAAGGGGCTTTTAAATGTAGACACACAGCAGCAGCGTCATGTGATGACAGGTGTAAGCAGGTACACGGGGTCAGACTTGTAGTAGCCATGCAGGATCAAACATGAGACAAATGTGTGATGTGATAGAAGATGCGAGGTGGTGCTGCAGTGCTCTCTGGTTTACTGAATCCATTCCACTAATTCACCTGTTCTGTTAAAAGAAACAACCAAAATCTGACCAATATGAATTCCCCACGCACACAGAGCTCACAAATATGCAAAAATGTTTCAGCATTCAGCAGCTCAGTAACATTACTGCATCAAAAACGTCAATAAACAAAACAAATAAGTAATAATATAGAGCGAGCCTTTCTTAATAATATCAACGTGTCACGTTATTTATGTATAAATATGAACGTCAACTGAGTTACACACTCGGTCGGGGGAAAGTTTATATTATCTATGTAATATACTGCTGGCTGAGTTAATCTATAATCATCTAGAATAACTTCATAGTTTAAATTTTGTACAAATAATCTGAATCTACAAAGTACGTAAAGCTGTCAGATAAATGTATTCAAATCAAAAATTACAATATTTACAGGAGGGGAAGAAGACGTGGGCAGAAGTGAAAGTTAGAGTAAAAAGTACCTCGAAATGTGCTTCAGAACAGTACTCGAGTAAAAGCAATAAGTATAACAATGCTGCTCTTTGAGCACCTCCTACAGGCAGGGACAGTTTGTGCAGCAATGAAATAACAACAACAACAACAACGCAGTCTTCCATTTACATGAGCGGATTTTAAAGAACAATGCTGCGGTGTAGTTTTATCATGATGATGGTTTTTTAAAATTCTGGGAATAATGTTAAAAAAAAAAAATCAAAAATAATTAAACTGTTACTTTAAAAGCATGAAAGACAGCGCCCTCTCTCTCTCTCCCTCTCTCTCTGTCTATATATTTATATTTGCAGAGTGTAAAGACCTTCCGGCCATCTGTAAAATAACTCCCTGAAAAGAAATAATAACAGACAAAAACTCACACATAATAAATATTTACATCAGGTGCCAGAATAACGCTACACAATCTTACAATCCAAGAGATTTTCTCTCTTTTAACATTTTGACCACTCAAAGCTAAATATATCCAAAATATGAAATCTGCACATCTCTAATCAAAGGTTTACAACTGAATTATGTTTTTGTCTGTATCAGTGACAGGTCAGAGAGACCCTTCAGGTCATAACCCACACAGCAACATGATTATAACAGCCTGTCTAGATATGCCAGGGCCTACAGTGATTACAATAAACAGCAGAAAACTACAGGAAGTGGGGCTGCATCAAAGGTAAGATCTAGAACAGGGGTTTTTTAAACAGCCCCCCCCCCAAACCAGGAGTTTGCAGGAGACTTTGAGGACAGGTTACATGCAGGTATTCCAAAATCCACTGGAAGTTATTCATGTAAGGTTGTCTTATTTTAACATTTGTTGTGACTTACAATTTTGAGGATATATTTTCTTTCTGTTTGTCCGTCATGACTTAAAAGTCCAAAGTTAATCTGCGTAGAAATCAAGCAAACAAAAAATGCACCCTGTCACGACATAACTTGTTTTGAAGTTTGCTTCAGTATCAGAGATTGTTGATGACTGCTTATAAGTTTATTCAGCAGTCTTTCATTGACACCACTTTGCCAAAATGTTAACAATTAAAAAAAGGGGAGTTTAAGTTGTAGACCAAAAGTGTAACTCACTGAATCCATGTTCTTAAAATAATTCCTGTCTATTTCTCCCAAAGCATTCTGGGGAAAATGTAGAAGGGTGAGGGGGGAGGGGCTGTAAGAGGGCGAGGGGTCTCAACTTTGAAAACTCCTGACCTAGAGTGTTTACTACTTTTATTTTCTAAACATACTCTGAACTGTACACAGTAATCTCTCTGCAATGTACTTAAAAAAAACCAAAATATTAACAATCAAAATACCCCAAATCATTAGCCAACATACAGTCGCTTAGAAGTGATGCAGCCGGTTTGTTTTGATGCTGTAACTAAATAGTTTGTGGTTGTCTGATGGTGTCAGGTTTGTTGCTTCTGCCAGTTTGTGTCAGGTGAGCTAATCAGATCCCTGTAGGGCACGTGCAGTTTCAGCACACAGTACCTGCGGTCTAATTCGTTTTGATCGGATGTGACGGTCGAGTACGGGTTGGTCTCCTGTAAAAGAAAAAAACACCCAAAACACAGACACACAACAACAACAACAACAACATGTGCACACCGAACAGAACACATGACGGTGTGTAGACACATGTAGTTCAACACGGATACAAACACAGACACAAAGAGAAAAGAGTTAAAACATTCTATCCATAAACAGAATCTGTTGCATGATGTTTTACAGAAATGAAGCTAGTTTAATTTCAGAAGCTGCAATGACCTCCAATTTTACCCATTCACTTTCTTTAATATGGTTAATATGGTAGATACACAGCAGGGGTTGACATTATGTTAAATTTGCCACTGGCCCTCCGGGCCGCTTGTTCTCAAAGATCATTGGCCCAGGAACATTACTTTTGATTTGAAGAATAACAGTCACCAATTTACTCTTGAACCATTCTGATGCAAAAGTCAATTACAACTTTTATTTAATGAATTGAGCTCTAATTATAAACATATTGTGTATTTTTCTTATATCTATGTGCTCCTGTTTATTCACCATGCTGCTAACTGTAAGAGTCTACTTAATGTGATATTAATATGAGGCTGTGATAGATCTGGAATCTCTCCTTCTTTGTTCTCTGTGAGAAACTCTTCATCCTTACATCTTTACTTTAGGAGCTCTCTTAAGGACTAACATGTTTGTGAATAACTTTTATCTTTAGCAGGATCTAGTCTTTAACTTAACGTGTTCCAGCTTTCCTTTGAAAGCTGATTTAAGCTCGGCTTTTGTCGGGATATGATGGTTTTAAAATGTTTTTTATCAGCGAAAACCTGAGCTAAGATCTGTGTACGAGTTTACAATTCGAGTGAAGCGAGCACGCTCGTGGGAGGGCCAGCAGTGAAGCCGTCGGCTGCCTGTCAACTGTGACACACAAGCACACTACGTTGATGCTGGAGCAGTTATTAGTTAATTTTTAAAACAATTACTGACAAAACACCGGTATGACAGGAAAGCGCTGTGAAATTGAGAACGTGTTACAGTCTATTTTTCCTTTCAGGCAGTATTTGAACTGACCCGAGCGGGCCAGCTGAACGTGCAATCAGCTGGACTCTGTTAATCATTCATCCAGGCCCTGATCCACCCCCCGTACAGTGTGTGCCGATCGAGACATGACCTATTTCGCTTTGAGCCGTACGTATGAGACAACTGAAATACCTCAAGCTCAGTCTGTGGGAGTTCCCTATTGACAATTGGAAATGTTCCGTCCTGATTTAACTTGTACAATGTGAGCTCTCAGGTCCGACTATCGTGTCGAACAGCGCGAGCACATAAATCATGAGCATGGGTCGGCTGTTGATTCAATCCTTCAGATTCTCATATGTGGTCTAGAGAGCAACATAAATGTGTTTCAGCACTTCATACGCAACATTTAGTGAATGGTATTCAAAACAACCAACTGGGCACGACAGGAGGCGGAGGAGAGGTCGGTGTACTCACAATCAGAGGTTTGGTTTTGGGTGGGAGGGTTAACAGTGTCCAGAACTGGCTCTGTTTGGGGCTCTATGGCCTCCATGGGGATCTGCACTTGAGGGGGGGCGGAGCTGTTTGGCTGGGGGACACAAACAGGAAGTTGTCGGCATGCAGAACAAAAAGGGGATTTTTAAAAGGATAAAACTAGTGATGCTTGAATATTTGTTATCGTCACATTCTAACATGCTGGGACAGTTTTCTAAAGTGCACTGTGGAAAAGAGGAGGACAGAGACACATAAAGACTGTAGTAAGTGTTATACAGTGCCTTTTCAGCAACACTGTGGGACAGAGAGGAGAAACATACAGTATTAGTCTTTTGAACACAAACCCAGGAGCGACACAACCACAACAGATGGAGTGACACACATTTAAAATAAACAGTCAAAACTAAGAAATGAGAATCCAAACAGCAGCAGATGAGACTCTGTTAATCTCATGCTTGAGATGTTTCCTCACCTCCTCATCGCTCTCTGGCTCTGCCGCCTTCTTCTTCTTCTTCTTGTCATCCTCCTTCTTCTTCTTGTCTTTGTCAGGTAGGATGTCGTCCAGCCAGGCCAGGTCGTGTTGTGAGAACATCAGATCCAGAAGCTTCCGTACGACCATCAGACCGAGAATCTGCACAGAAAGGGAGACGATGAACTGTTAACAAACAGGTATCACAAACCAGCCCTGTTCATATTGACAATCCAATGGGGGATATTTACGCCCTACTAGTTTGTCTGCCTTGGCACGTTAAGCTAATGAGGCAAACTGCTGAGTGAGAAACTTTTATTCAGTATTTCTGATTCTGATTCTGAAGGTAGAGGATGTGGTCTTCAGCTAAAACATTTAATGAAACTTGGCCAACGAGAATCGATCCGTCCAATAGCAACGTGATTCAGGAACATTGCCTTTAGCTTCCAGAGGAAGACCCAGTTTGTTTGTTGTGTGAGTTAGGAGAATTGAAAATGAGACTCACTTTTTGTTTTACTGCCCGATGTACGCTGACATCAGGGATGTTCTTTTTAAAAGAATGTCTTCAATTAATGTTGATTTCTTTTGGCTAGACGATTATGAAAAACTTGAGTTGTGTTTTAAAAAAGGAACCTTTGTTATAGCAGATTCTGTTTGTAAAGCCTGGGAAAAAAGACATAACACGTTGTTTAAGACTGAACTGTGACAGGAGCCGGCAACTTTGTAATGCTGTGATTTGTAAATGTGAACCACTGCAACTGAATTCTTTGGTGTCTTATAAGCCCATGAGGGTCGGGCACTTTGTGTGCATGACACGAAAATAAATTAAATCAAATCAAATCATTGTCTTTACGAAGTCACCTCTGTTCTGAAGACTAAGTCATTTCACTGAGTCTGCTGTATGTGAGAAATGATTTTGTGTGTCTGATTAGCTTTACTCTCCTGAACCTCTCCGGCCAAATTCCAAGATAGTTGTCCAACATGACACAGTATTAGTTGTGCGAGAGTCACAGAAGGTTCAGTACTCTCTACAAATGTGTTCACACATGTGCACTCCTCACCATCACTGGGAAGATGATGGCCAGGAATGTGGACTTCAGGATCCAGAGCACTGCCAAACAGAGGATCTGCACCAGGGTGAACAGATGGACCCGTCTCAGAGGAACGTGACGCAGGAAGGAGAAGTCCGGCTGGTGTTTGGCGGGCATCAGATACAGCTTGATACGCTCCCAGAACTGAAACATTAAGACATGGATTTTTATTTGCACTGATTGAAATTGGGGGGAAAATGAAGTGAGTGTTGCTGTGACCCTTGATGACACATGAATATCATCTTTTACTCACCTGGATGCCACTGAGTGAGGCCACGCCCATGTACAGGAACACTCCGTACAGGACTGGCATTGGGATGTACTGTTCAAATAGGATAACAGTTAGTTAAAACATAAATGTTCATAAAAAACAACGCAAAACAACATCACATATTCCCCTTCATGATACCATCTTACCTGGAGAACGGGAGCAAGGAAAACTGAAAGTCCCGTCAGGACAAAAACCAGAATTCCTGTCAACCTCTGCTCTCTAGAAACGTAGAAACGGTGACTTTTTAATCCAAAAAAACTGGAAAGAAATCACAGCTGCATACTGGCATTACATGATTACCTGACGCCGAGAAACTGCGGCTGCTCTCCGGGAGCGCTGGACTCGCTCTCCATCTTCAGAGAGTCGATGTGAGCGATGGAGATGACGGTGGCAGCTACGTACCAGGGCAGACCCATGAAGGAGCACACGGCCATCAGGACCCCCACCCAGAACAGGTCCAAGTGGTAGCCACAACCTTTCTGCAGTCAGAACGACAGGGAGGGGGAACAATCATTCAAGGCCAAACGTTACGTCATTACGGCAAGCAGAATTCCTGTTATTTGCATTTTTACAATTTTGCCCTCTCTGTTGATCTCTGTTCTGTTGCTGTATTTGCTTTAAGGTGCTATATAAATAAAGCTATTATTATTATTATTATTATTATTATTATTATTATTATTATTATTGACGTTGTTGTTTGGGTGTTTCAGACCTTCAGTTTGTTCTCCTTGCGGTTGACGATGACGGCGCTGATCTGCTGGTCCATGAAGATGAGGATGGTGACCAGGAGAGCGGGGACCGAGCTGGCCAGATACCACCACCAGGGGTTTTTACCAAACGGCATCACCAACCAGCCTCGATCCGAACGTGTAGGCTGAGCAGACAGACACACACACACACACACACACACACACACACACACACACACACACACACACACACACACACACACACACACACACACACACACACACACACACACACACACACACACACACTGCTTTATGATACAGGCAAGAAGATGATTGCCAAAATTAGTATTAAAAATCGAATTTTTTAAACATTGGTGCAGTGGAAACATGCTCGCATGCAGTGGTGGACGAGATATATTTAATCAGTTTAACAACTAAAATAAAGTACATAAAAGTTAGCAACGTTTTCTCAGTCTAATTTCCAAGTCTGCATTAAAATGTTTCCTGAATTAGAAGTCCAAAAAGTTGGATTCCCTCGCTGATTTCTTGGTGAGTAAATGTTATCCTCCAAAAGAGAACAGTTAAAATGAAAATCTAAAAATATGTGCACGATGTTCAGACTTGATGGAGCTATGATCCCAAAAGGAGGGAACTTTGGTCGTTTACTTTCCACCACTGTTGGCACACAAAAAATTGCAGATGCACTAAGCAAAATGATGTTAGAAGAATATTTGCTAAACACAGAAATGATGAAGTGAAGAATCAGTTACCTTGAACTCAGTAGGAACGATTAGTTTGGGTGTGTCTAACCCAATCAACATATCCAGACCCACAAAACACATGATCGACATGAAGATGGAAAAATCACTGATTAGCTTCCTCAGCTGCACGTCCATCAGCACACACACACACACACACACCAAGACAGAAGGAGGACAAGCAGGGACGTGTGATCGTACAAAAAGGAGGGGAGACATACATTCAAACATAAAAAGAGAAGGATGTGAACATGAGGAACAAAACAAAGAAAAGAAGTAGACTCAGTAAGTAAATCATCACATTGATGAATCCTCACCAAACCCCACAGCTGATTAGAAGTGTGTAAAAAACAACATCATTGGGTAAAGAAATGCATCCAATCAGTGGCAACAGACGAAGGTAAAGTCTGACGCTGTATTTCGGGGGAAACCTTGAGCTCAGTGGGAACGTGCAGTTTGGGGGTCTCCAGAGCGAGCAGGCTATCCAGTCCACAGAAGATCAGGATCGAAATGATGATGGCAAAATCACTTACAAGGGCACGGACCTGGAGCACATTCAGGGAGAGGGGAGGAGAAGAGAAGATGTGGGAGGACAGTCCTATATGGAGGTTTAAGGGCAGCCAGTCTGATCAGGAGGAGGAAGGGATGAAGCTGGATGCAACCGGTATATATCAAACCAAAGCTGCTGCTTCAGTATGTCATAAAGACATTCAGCAGGTTTAATGTGTTGAGTTGAAATCTTTAAAAACTCCTATTCGTTTTTCCTTCATTTACTTTATTATTTCCTCTCTCTTCTTGCTCCTTGTCCTAGTATGCATGAGTTTGAATGAGACTCCTGGGAAGGCTACTGTGGAAACAGGCTACCTTGGGAGTGGGAGTAGGATTCCTGACTCGGTGGGTTGGTACAGAGTTAACTGGGATGGGTGGGAGAAGACAGGAATGGGTTTTACAAAAGATGACCACAGTACAATGTCAACTCTTATGCCAACTATGTTTTCTTATCATCTGTGAAAACTAATAAAAAGATTTTGAAAAAAACCCTCCTATTCAAGAGAACGGCACATTATTCACATAAAACTGAGCATCACTTTTATTCAGGATGATTTTTATACTTTTGTTAGATACTTTTTATTAGGACTAGTTAGCAAATATAAGCGAGGTATCATTGGCACCTTGCTGTTTGAAAATGAGCCAATTAAATAACATAAAACTACATGCTAATTGATTCTGGACCTTGTAGTTGTCGATCAAAGCCAGAACTGTTTCTGCTGCCCCTTAAAAGGAATTTGGCAACAAATCTCTGACCTCATCTAATTGTCTTCTATTCCACAATTCTATCATTCATTTAGACCCCTAACCTAAATCTGAGAGTGTGTACAACACAAGCCAGGATCTAGACAGGAGGAAACAACTTCAGTAAGTGCAAACAACAGCTTCCAGTCTGAGTGGACACACAGGAGCTGACAGGCAGTGCACAGAGGGAAAGCACAGGGTGTATAGAAGCAGACTCTTTTGTTTTTTTGTTATTGGCACATGAATGGGCGCAAGCACGTTCTTCACCTACACATCCTGAAACTCTGTGCATTAAGTGACAACTGCATCTCTCAGAAACTAGCATTACTATTACTGTTTTTATTTGATTTTATATTGTGAACTTATCTGTACTTCCTGCTGATTTTTGGTGTTATGAGCAACTGTAGCAAACACATTTCCCCCTGGGATTAATAAAGGATTTCTGATTCTGATTCTGATGACATTTAGACCCGTCTTTGCTCCAGGTTTAAGATGAGGTTCCTAGTTTTGGTATGTTTATAAAATCATGCTAAAACCAGCAGTTAGTTTGTGTTGTAACCCGAGGGCCCCGGCGTGGATGTGCACGTCACCTGACCTGTATTTGAAAACACTGCTTGAAGGAAAAGAACGCTGGAACTCCCACTCTCAGGTATGGGTCTCTCTTTTTGAACCTTTTTGGTTAATGTGTTGATAGATTAATTTACTTACTTATTTGTTGTAACTTTAATAATAATATAGTTATAGTGTATATGGTGATGTAACTAAGCTAGCTAGTCTTTGCCCCTGAAGACAAGTTGTATTGAAAGCTAATTATTTAAATATTTTGCCTGTATTCATCTAAATTTCTGTTACACTAGAATTCCAGAATATTCAGACGATAAGTGGTTGCAAATAGTTACTCTAATATTTTTAAATGCTTAATCTGCGATTCTTCACACTTAAATATATAAATCAAGTCTATCCTCTGAAAATAACTATGTGAGTCATGACTGTCTACAATGGGTGTAACACCCGAGTCCCACTGTCTGTGATGTTTTCAGAGTTTTCAGAGTCCTATCTTCACTTTGTTTACATCGCCAGGACGGCCGGCTGACTCCTCCCCTCGTGTATAAAAGTTGTTTAATTGAGGGACTAGAGAAAAGAAGAATAACATACTGTACTCACTGCTTAACTGTGTTTCTAGATCACGCTCATTTCAGGTAAATTTACATACAGTGTGAAGATACCAGCAGAATAAAGATCGCTAGCATTAGCATGCTAACACAGCAATGCGCAGCGCGAGTTGTTTTGGTTTCATGCTGGAGCTCAAGGGCGACATCTGCTGGATCAAAAAATCACACATAAAGCCTTTAATAATACTAAATATAGAGATTTCTGTTCAGTGTTATGATTTAAGTTGATTCTGTGTAAATATCCCTTTAATACGAGAATCTAGCATTTGACATGCATGTTGACTTTTGTTGCAGGTCGGTATAGCATATTGCAGAATTAAAACTACTGGACGGGAAACAGTGGAAGTCTTACCTTTGTCGGGAAGTAGCGGCTGAACTTGAACTTCTTGAGAGAAACCGTCATGGAGTAGGTGCCGAAGAAGAGGATGAAGGACATGAGGGCCAGGTCAGGAACATACTTACAGGCGTTCCCCACCAGCGTGCCTCCATACTTGACACAGTCTTTCTTACTCATCTGACCCCAGCCCATGTCCGTCAAGTTAAACTACAGAGACAGGAGGAGGTGGAGGAAGAAGGGTGACACGTGGGATGGGGAGAGAAAACACATAGGATGGAGAAGAGCCAAGAGAGGATGGGTTGAAAGTGAAGAAGAAAATGAAAGAGAGAAAAGATAACAGAAGAACGACACCACAGTGCCACAGAGAAAACTCTTGCATTTTCTCCTACAAGCATTTAACAGGTGAGGAATTCTCTTTAAATTATTAGCACAGGTAGGAGTCATTTCTCAAAAAAAGTGAAAGCTGGGGAAACAACTTCTTATAGTAGGACGACGAAATGCATCACAGTTCAGACTGATTTCTGTGAAATACTTCATAAATACAGTACAGGCTGTGACTGATATTTACTGTCTTTGGTCACTTACCAACAGAGTCAGATTATCGTCTGCCAGTGGAGCTGAAACATTAACAGATGCTGAAGAGGAAAAAAAAAACAGGAAGGAAACAAATGAATGATAGGTAATGTAACGTGACAGAAACTGAAATTAAAGATAAAATCAGAACAAAAACATTCTTAAATAACATGAGTTTGTAGGTCATTGAGTAAAGTGTCATAATATACATTTATTTATAACCATAAATTGCTGTTAAAGTTTCACCAAATCTTTTTGTATATTAAACACACTGACACACTTTATGCTATATAACTGATTAATTGGACCAATCACAGCAGACTTTTAATCAAATTCTGTCGACCAGGCAACTGTCAGGACTCAGGAAAGTCTATCAAACCACATTAAGCCACCGCCTTTAATCACATGTGCACACTCACTTTGTCGAACAGCATCCAAGAAAGAGGCAAAAAGAGAGGAAAGAAATCAAAGCACCGTTAAGACCAAATATCTGCTTCTAATCGCACTGAAATATTCCCTGTTTTATACACACAGAACGAAGTGGACACAGACCTTAGTTAGCTACATTTAGCTAATTAAGCAGTAAACAAACACAGATAATATACTTATTATATAAGTGTTGTCATTTCCTAAGTATGACGATGATGATCTATTCACTAGGGACATAAATGTACAGTATATACATTAGGTATCGAAAAACGTTCAAATTATTAATAATTCAAAACCTTGTAAAATATAAACAAAAAACTCAAAACACAAACTGTTTGTGTACTCACCCTGGTCTGGTGGGATACAGTCACACCTATAGCCAATGATGTAGTCTGGCTTAAAGCTGCGGTTGATTGGGTAATACTTAAGGGCTCCTACCTGTGAGAAAAAAACAGTTTCCACTTGTGAGAGGTTAAGTCACATTCTCTTTGGCTTCACTTTGGTAACAAAGAGGCTATGTTATTTCTTACACATAATTTATGAGCAAGGCAGTTAGTTTTTCCAATTCAAATGACATCATGTTACCTACCATCTTCTTTATGGCATCAGAGATGAATATGAAGGAGATGAGGCTGGAGAAACCTTCCTCTGTAAAGCGGGTCATGTACTTGATAATGTAGCTAGCATCTGTTATTACCAGCAAAAAACACTGTAGACATGAATGAAGGCCAATCCACAGACGCAGCTCCATGTAGTCTATGTTATTGCTCCTGTAGAGAAAGACATAGTGCTGGCATCGCTTTTTCTCTGGTTATCTTTACTGTGCACATGTTTGCCTTTTTGATTGTGTGCCACTTACTTGCTGAATTCATAAAGCAGTTTCTCAAAGATAAGGATGGGTCCAGTTGAACTGAGGATGATGAGAGGTTGCCCGCCAAACACACAAAAGACAGTCCCTGCTAAAGCCGTGCCAAGGAAGCTTTCCATCACCCCCTTAGTGAAGAAAAAAATAATCATGTTAAATGTGGTGTAATGACAAATCTTTTCATGTATGGCACTGGCTGTTGCGGTCTTTAAGAGGACCTGGTAGTTGTCAGTAGCATCCCCTAGCAGTCCTCCAAAGGTGATGGCATTGGTGATGCAACCCAGGTAGATAAAGAGCACAGCAGAGATGGACTGGATATGGAAGCCGTCGTAGATATCACTGCAATACCATGGGATCTTCCGTTTGATGTCAAGCCATAATCCACCTGCAAACCTACGATCCAAGGTTTAATGAATTGTTAAGATGACAGAACGAGGATGTATCTGGAACCTCGTAACATGTGAAATATGACTTAGTCCTCTCATACCTCCCAGTGAATTTCAGCTCCTCTCCAAGCTCATGTGGCGCTGGAATTTCCTCATCTTCTCCCCCGGCTGCCCCACTCGCCGAGCCATTCATTTGACCCAACTCACTCAGGTTCATTACTGACTTCCTGAAAACCAAACGATGACAGAACAAGAGTTTAGGGGTAAAAGAACAAAACAAATAACACCAAAAAGTCACCATGTGTACAACCTATCCCACCAGTTTTATTTTACATCATTTTGTTACTCTACTATCCCCGTGTTTTTCTTTGTCCTGTTTTCTCATTTACTCTTCATTCATTTTATTTACTGACCCTTTTCCTTTTGTTTTGTTTTGTTTGTTTGTTTGTTTTTGTCTAAATCTGCTTGCAAAACTGTATCGTACCACAGTTCCCCTCTTTGTTTGTGTCTCTTTTTTTTTATTGTGCGAGTGTGTGTGTGTACGGTTTGGTGAATAAAAGTTAAAAAATATATATATATTAGCTTTTGCCTCAAGAGGCTAAAATCCTTGTCAGACTAAAGCATGGGGTTTAAAGATTGCTTGCACTAATTTACAGTTCTAAATAAGATTTTGTTTGGTTTAATTTACATGCCTCATTTCTGCAGATGGAACCTTCTTGGGAGGCTCGATGCGTATTTTGGGGTCCCATTCTCCTGGGGGTAGAACAATCACCTCATCTAGAAATTCATCGACACCTGCAATCAGGTCATCGCGGTCCCTCGCTTTATAGGCAACATCACTGAAGAGCTAAGAGGAAGTAAAACAAAATAAATCAATTCAATGTGTGTATGAGTGAAGTCTATCAAAAAAGTGACCAGTACCAGTTACTTACATCATCCACCATGAGCGTCGCAATCGCTCTTCCAATTTCATTGTAGGACTTGGTTTTGCCATGAGGACCGAGCAGAATGAAGAGAAACCTGTCAGCACAGAGGGGGCTAATCAATGCAAGGCCACACACTCCAGAGATAAAAGAAAAAGGGGAAACAAAGGAGACACCCACCTGGTCGGCACAGGGACCTCCGTTAGGCCTCCCAGAGTCGTGGCCTGGGCCAAGCGTACAAAAGACACAAAGGGTTTGTCCAGGAAGTCCACTTCACCAATCAGGACATTGGATGCTTCGGCATCACGAGGAATCTTCTTCATGAACTTATTCTTCAACTAACAGAAGAGAGAGAGTAACAGAAAGAGGCAGCCGGAGAGAGAGAGAACATGAGTAGAAATCACATGTTTGAGCAATCACTGCAGCTGACCTTTCCTGGTTTATCGTGCGTGCCATGATCAATTACATTAACTGTGTGTTGATGGCTAGTCACATCATGTGAGCTGGTGACGTCAAGTGGTGGGGCTGTTCCAAACAAAAGGTTGAATCGTTACCGGAAATAACATATAGGATTTTAGACAACAACAATCAATGCTGGATCCTCCTTAAACCTGCAGTCCTTTCTTAGCATATCGTTTTCCCCTCCCTTGCGTCTTGCAGGAGTTTGTCACCCAAAGCCATTATCAGTGGCCTTCATTTTTCGTCTCAAAGCAAGGGCTACCTAAACAAAAAGACCCAGGGTGTGACTCAAGTACAGTTTCTGATCCAGGTTCTATAGTGGTCGATCCATTTTGGGTTGGCTATCATCATATTGCTCTAGGGAGATTTTTCTGTTTTGTTATTATATTGCGTGCTCAGAATCAGAATCAGAAATACTTTATTAATCCCAGAGGGAAATTTGATCGTTACAGTTGTTTGGGTCTTTTATTGTGGACATACTTCCATTACTGGTTAGGACAAGGTAAACCTTCCCAAGAACAAAACAACAGCCTTCCGCCAATTATCAATAAAACCATGACAAGTAAGAATCCAATAAACCTGGATGTTAACTTTGAAGCATCTTCCAGTTTGTTGTCTTTAAATGAGCATTACATCCTCACAGAGCGTTCTGGGTACTTGTTTTCCTGGAATCAAATACAGCATTAAATCACACAACACGGTTGTGCAGCTCCTTTGGCACACCCTTCCTTTTCCTCTTAACTAAGGAAGCACGTGGCAGTGGAGTGGTGAGTGCTTAAATTAAAATCTCCTCATAATCTGTTAATGCTTTTCAGAGTCAATTCACCAACTGGTCCTCGTCCACTCTCTCTTTACAATCCTGCTCCACAGCAACTGTGAACAACATATTTTGATCTCACAAACTACAAACTAATAAAAACAATAATGAATTCAATCCGAGTGAGTTTGACCTTCAGCGACGTTGTTCCAGTGATTTAGTGGTAAAGTCCTGCAGTAGTTGTTGCATGTCATTACATCATGTATTCAATTGTCAGAGTGCATGTTGGTGAGATCAAAAGAAGCTGCTGGTGCTGTGCCAGCCTGTCAATAAATAATTAAATCAGACTCAGGGAGCACATGTAAGAGTTAATTTTTTGCTCTGTGATCAAGATATTTACCAAACACACTAAATGTATGCAGCTGATCTGCAATGATGCACTAAAGCACAACCTCAAGTCGTTGTTTACTTTGCTGTTGTTCAGGAGAAAATGAAACTTCTTTGTCTTACTGTTTAGGGAGTTAAAACAATTTAGCAAACTCAGAAGCTTAAAAATCTTCACACAAACACGATTAGAAGTACACATTCTGGCACAAACACAATTTACCAAATTCCTACTTCAGCAACCAGGCTGTGTGGATTAGAGGGATTAAGTCGTTCTGACAGCGCAGTATACCTTCTCATAAAGTGAGGCTCAGCTGTTCAAGGAACGCAAACACAGCAGCATGCAAATGAACAAAAACAAAATGGAGACACAGGGATATGGGATATGTTGCTTCATAGTCCATCAACTGTCCAAAGTACTGAAATAAACCATCATTGTTTTTTTTCCCCACAGGCAACAGGAGATTAGCTGATTACAAATCAATAATAACACAGAGTGATAGTTAATACATGGGAACATGTAGGACAAAGGTGCTGCACCAACTTCACCAAATAAATGTTTTATTTTTTATTAAGGTTTCTTTTGGACCTTAAAAGATAACTGCATGAACTCTGTGCCTCTTAAGGAGCTTTGTGCCCGAGGAAAACACCACCACTGATGTTACTGTGAAGTCATACACGGCAGTGAACTGGACTTTTTTTTGAACAGAAGTGCTCTACAATTACCTCTAATCCACATTTACACGTTTCCATTAACAATGGTTTCACTTAAATATAAAGTATAAAAATAATGTTGGCCCTATTTTACGCCTCCCTCTTTTGGCGTCTGTTAGAAGTATGGGCGGTTGCCAGTGCCCCTGTAACAGTGAGCTTAGTCCCCCCTGTGGCCACCCCTCCAAAAGGAAGAGCCCCCCTCATAACACATACACAGTGACTAAAAAACCGGACTCACAATCTAGTATTAAATTCTGTTACTGAAACAAATATAAATCATGGTATTTAATGATGTGTGCTATTATTTGGCATAATATATATATTTTAAAGTGATCATCTTTGTCTATTTTTCACCTGGTTTAATGTTCCCCTCTGATAAAACAACTGGCCCCCGTTTGGCCCCCTCAGTAAAAGTGGTCTAGAACCGCCACTGGTTAAAAGGTCTGTTTTGTTTCTATCTCTTGGTTAAGATGAATAGTTCTTGTTTGGCTCAGTGAAAAAAACATCTTTGTATTAGGGCTGTCAAAAAAAACATCTTTAATTGTGATTCATCACATTTACAATTGCTAGTTTGAAATTCTGTTATTTGGCTGTTATTTCAAAACCGTTTTAAAGTCTATATTAAAATGTTAAGCAGATCTTGCTGCTGTCTTGTTTGGGAATTAAATCAATGAAATTACAATTCTACAATACAATAGATGTACATCAGAGAGTAATTATTTTCCCTCACTGTAGGAACAGGAAGTGGAAAATGCATACTTAAACTACAGTGTGTTACTTTCAACTATAACAGCCTGTAACACACAGTAAGCCCTCAGGCCCCCATTGGTTCTCAGAGAGGACCAGTGTTGTTACTGCTGCAAACCACAGTCTTTGTAGTAAGTCATACTGTAAAACCTTATGAATCCTGCCTTCCCAACACATGCACACTACTCAGCCCGCTGTTCCCCACACATGAAATATCAGATATATGTTACCTGGTCTGTGCTTGGTGTGTCTGAAATGTCGTTCATGCTTCGGCTCTGGGCAGGATCTGTAAATAAACCATACAAACATAATTATTTTCAACATACAATATGACATTGCTGGTTAAAATAAAAAATACCAGAGGCTTTAGTGTCTGAGTTCGCTCAGTGTGTCCAGTAATGCTGACTAAGGATTGAAATATAAAAGGAACACAGAGGGTATTCAGGTATGTCCAAAATGTGCGCGAGAACTTGACCAGTTGTTTCTCTGGGGTGGATTATGAATTAATGACTCATTTCCCATTTTTGGTCAAAGCAGATTTGGGAACAAAGAGAGAACAAAAACATACCACACAGAGCCCAAAAAGCCCTCTCCTAATCCTCTCCGTCCAGATAGATTCCAAAAATATCTTAAGGTAGGGTGCATACAATAGGGTCCCAAATCTCTGATGTAAACACACATTATGTCGAGCACGTTGTATTTATAGTCAGTCTGTGTAAACACAAAGACAAATCAAGTCTTCAAATCATTCAGTCATTCATTAGCAGGGATACAGCTGGGCTCAGAGCAGGCTCTCTGTTGCTTCAGTGAAGTACCAATACAAGTTTAAAAAACTTCATTAGAAGTCTGACGTCCAGCCGTTAGAGGCACCGTGAGGAGACTTGATGTAAAGATTCATTGTTTCTCACTAAACACATCATGTGAATCTTTAAGATTTAGAAAATGTTCTCTCTGCTTTTCTGTTCTCATTAAACACTTATGAAGCTGATTATTTTCATTCTTCAAATTGTAATTGTTTATATTTATTAGGGCCCGAACGATATGGGATTTTTGGGGCTGATACCGATATCAATATTGGGGAGACAAAATACCTGATACCAATATATATTGGTTGATAACTTTATTAGAGCTATGTTTGATCTGTAGCGATAGAATGATATATAGGTATATGCAGTCAGACTGTTCAACAGTACTACCACCTGATGTTCACAATCACAATCACAATTCTACACACTGTGTGAGAACTGTCCTCTGTCTTTCCACAAGTGAAAGTTTTTATAGTATATGCCTTGTATTATTTTATCTCTATTGTAATTTCTTGCTTTATTTAATTGATGTAAATATGTTGGTTTTTTTAACTTTTTGCTATTTTTACTAATTATACTTCTGTTTTTGAGCTGTTGTAACAAAGAAATTTCCCCCAATGGAGGATCAATATAGTTTATCCTTATCTTTATCTTTAGCACTTGTAAACGAGATATAAGGTATAAAGAAGACAAGATGGTCACTCTACTGGAAAGTAACTGCGCATCTACATGCGTCACCGCTTTATAATGCTTGTTGTAATCCATATAGCGCCCTCTGCTGGTGACAGCAAGAAGGAGAACTGCTCGTGTAATTCAAGGATATTTTAATGAAATTATTTTTGACTAGTTAATAAATCTACTAATATCGGCATATGCCTGCGATAAAATTATCCGATAGTTACTGAATCGATAGACTAAAAATATAATTAGCCCCTGTTGCTATCAGCCTTTTGAAAAACTTTGTGTGATACTTATTGATTTTCTTTCTTGATTCTGTTTTTTGTTTGCCTGTTTGAGAAGTTACTGCTAGCTGTACAACTTATCCCAATTTGGGTATAACGACATGCTTGAGCCTTCATCCTTAAAGTCTTTATATGTGATTTTTCACACACAATATAAATCAAGTATATCCTCTATAATAACTCTGAGTCATGACTGTCTACAATGGGTGTAACACCCGAGTCCCACTGTCTGTGATGTTTTCAGAGTTTTCAGAGTCCTATCTTCACTTTGTTTACATCGCCGGGACGGCCGGCTGACTCCTCCCCTCGTGTATAAAAGTTGTTTAATTGAGGGACTAGAGAAAAGAAGAATAACATACTGTACTCACTGCTTAACTGTGTTTCTAGATCACGCTCATTTCAGGTAAATTTACATGCAGTGTGAAGATACCAGCATAATAAAGATCACTAGCATTAGCATGCTAACACAACAATGCAGCTCAAGTTGTTTTGGTTTCATGCTGGTGCTCAAGGGCGACATCTGCTGGATCAAAAAATTGCATATAAAGCCTTTAAGTGTGATAGTAAAGTCAACTGGTTCCAAACATTGGGGGGAATTCCCCCCTAAGGGTCACCTGACAAATCTGAGGGTTAATATGATCATGGTAACAAGAGAAACCTGAAATGTCGAAAGCTGAATTCTTCTTGGTGTTAATTTTCCACTCCTGGTTTGTAGGTTATTGTGAGATAGGAAAGAACTCATGTGGGAATGTTGGTGTGTGTGAACTCACGCAGGTGACCGAGGCTGCCTGACTGTCGAGAGCGTAGGTCTTCTGTGGAGCGGTGAATCCCAGAGGCTGAACTAGTGCTACGATTCAGATTAGCATGAGGACTACGGTCTGACAGAGCAGCAGTAGCAGCAGAAGATGTGAAAACGTTGATTATACAAAGAAAGGTGATCAACATGGCAGGAAACAAAAGAAGCGTTAGAATGTAGTTAGAAGATTTGATTCATTTGGTGATTGTTGATTAGTGGTTGACATTTAGGTCACAATAAAAAAACTTACTGGAAGCAGGGTTTGAGGACTTTCCAATGTCTGCAAGTGAGCGGTGGATTGGTTTCTTGGTCTGGTGACGGTGCTTTCTGAGCAACACAAAGCTGATCTTCTCCTTCAGATCCGGTGCAACGAGACCGTCAGCTATCTGCCGATCCACAATTTCATCTGGGGGAAAAGTTCAGAATCAGAATCAGCTGCATGTATTCTGGCCAGATATGCTCACATGTAAAAGGAATTTGACTTTGGTGAACTGTGCTCTCTATTTACTATTTCTTTTTTTCACAAAAAGTGGACATGCACAGACACCGCTGCTAGCGCTCCTGATCTGGGGGGGTGGGTGGGTTCGGTGCATTGCTCAAGGGAACTTAGGCAGTGCTCAGGAAGTGAACTGGCACCTCTCCAGCTACCAGACCAATTTCCAGATTTGGCCCGCACCGGGACTTGAACAGGCAACCCCCCCCGGTTCAAGTCCCTGCAGACTGAGCTACTGCCGCCCCTCACTGACAATGTCGATGTGTTGTTTTTAGAATTCAATCAATGTTTAATTTTTACTGGACAGTGGTCAAACCATAATGTGATTGATGTCCGCCCTTACATGCATTACATTATTCCTATTAGTAAAACAGTTCATTGATTTATTTCAGTGAATGCAACAACATGGTTCTATCACATGTTCATGTTGTTAATATAGGTAAAGGGTGTGAAAGTGGGCCAAAGCCTTTTGTTTCTCGCTCGTCCTCAACATTTAATTTTAGGATAACAAAGCTCAGCCCAACAGTGCTCACAAAGACATCAAGTCTTAAAATCCTAAAATTATATGATATCAGATCTCCTTGTGCAGATTGTTTTTTGCATACTCCGGCTGTGGCTCAGTGGGTAGAGTCGTTTGTCTCAAAGAAGGTTGAGGGTTCGATCCCTTTAACTTTTGCTGCTTTGCTAAAGTGCTCATGATGGATAGGCCGAGTCTTTGTAATATAGCAATAAGTAAGGTCTTTTATAAACTACTTTTTCATCAATAACTTTTCTGCACTCTTGTAAAGCACTTTGAACTGCAATTTAATTTGTCTGAAAGGTGATGTATAAATAAAGTTTGGTTGATTGATTGATTGATTGATTGATTGATTGATAAACCATCTGCTGTCTGGACGATAGAAAATTAGGTCAATGAAAGGCCTTTTGAAATGTTTCAAGCACTATTGATTTGTAGAGTCGTCTGACTCACCCACTATCTGTGGCAGTGAGTAGCCTTCCAGGTCGAGCAGAATGCTTCCCGTCTGCAGACACGTCCTGAGCTCAAACAGGCTGTGCAGGGTCAGCGTGGAGACGTGAGGCTTGCTCCATCTCTCTCCTCCCTCCTCCACTTTCTCCTCAAACTTCACCCACCTGCAGAGATGATTAAAAACAGAATGAATGATTGATTTGTCCCATGTCCGGGGCGTCAAGCAGCAATTTAAAGTGTATCTTTAATCACATGTAGTGTTAAAATTCTGTCACTCAGCAGCCATAATCTCTCAACCCCCGACCCCTTAATCCTTTCAAAGGTGACCCCAAAATCCTAAATTAATGAAAGCTTTGAGGCCAGTACATTTGTGTGTATGTCTGTGTACATACCTCGCAGACTCTTTCCATTCCAACTCATCCCCCTCGTGTTGTAGTGTGTCCATCTCAGTGAATATTGTAGGTGTTGGGGTGTTGTCATCATCCCCCAGAATGTGGCGCAGTCGCTCTGCTGCAGGAGATACTGCAAAGAGAGGGCAAAGTGAGGAACGTTTAGCCATTAAATCCACATGTGAGCAAAAATCGGAGGCAAATTTTTTTCCAATAAGCTGGTCCAGTTGGCAAGATAACCAACAGCTCTGGTTTAGAATAACACAAAAGCACCAATCTGTTGCCTGTGATGGCCTCATTGATTGGAATGGTGGTTGCTCCACCACTTTGGTTCAGACTGAAATATCTCAACGACTGAAGCTTGGATTATCTTATTTGTGTTCCCCAGAGAGCAGATCAGTGTTCACATGTTCATTAAAACAGCCTGATATCTACCAGATGGAGAGGCTGAAACATTGCCTCTCCATCTGACAAGTGACCATTACATCCTTTTAGACAGACTAGGATAATCTATGGACGTTAAAGGAACCTCAATACGCTTGAATGAGAGAGCGTTGAAAGCTCTTTTTCCCTTTATGACAGTTGGGCACCAAAAAGAAGCATTATGGATGAAAGGTCATTTTTAAATGAAACGTTTAAAATCGGAATAGGAATGTGTTGACTCAATATCCATGGAGAGCTGTTTTAGTAAATCAGACATTATAAACAGGCCTTTACTAATCCAAAAGAATCACATCACTGTTTGTGAACAAGCAAATTAGCAGGTCAGATCATCTGATGAGGATCAGATATCTAATCAGGCGGCATCTTTTTCTAATTTCCCTCTGAGCGGATCGATGAACATTAACATCCAAACCTGGAGGCTCTGTTGACTCAGATCCTACCACTGTTTGTTTGCACGTGTGAATTAGCACAAGCAAGTAGTTATTAGTTTTGTACTTTCCAGTTTTCAAATCTTTCCCTTCTTTTTTACCCTAAATATTAAAAAAGAAAAAATAACACGAGCGCCTGAACGATCTCAGTGGACGCAGTTTCAACAAATGTCAAAAGAAAATCATGTGACTGTGATGCGCTTCCACTAACAGGACAATTATGTAATCTATGTTAACAGCACTATAATACAATACAATGTTCCATGGAGCTAACCACACTGTAGCTGTTTCCATCACTCTCTCTGCTCAGTCACATCAGGTCACATCACACTCGGAGGTCCGCTCCGAGAACATAGTCTCAGAACTTAAAGTCTTTCTGACCAGCCACTAGAGCCTCACAGTGGGAGGTCTTGATGTCTTATTTTGCATCATTTCAGACTATATTAGTTAAAAAAACAAACGCCCACATACAGGCCCTTGAGACAAGTTCTGTTGTTTTTAAACTTCCACTTTTTGGAGTCTAAATCATTGATAGGAACAGGGAGTTCTTGAATAGCTCCTGTAGCTACATGTGTGAAACCAACTGAAATGACTAAAATACTATTTCTGGAAACATTACAGAAAGGATCCCTAGATCAGCTGAGGATGTATACTAACCCAAAGAAAATGTCTCTTTTCAGCTGATTTTTAATTAGCTAATTACATGTGGGTCTGCTATTCCTTATGCAACGACAGTGTCCAATTTGTTTGTGAAATTGTCTGTGAGCTTTTTGTGTGTGTCGTTCTGTTCAAACTGTCCTGTAATTGTACATTTGTTTTATTATTATTTTTATTTTTTGTTAGTACCTGCTTTAGGACTACAGATTAAATTTTGCTTTTGTGCTAATTCTGGCATATTTACATGGATACTATTTTGTTGATATGTTGATTAATGTGCACTGTCCTAATTAAATAAATAAATGAAATTATTTAAAGCCGTTTACATCTTATTGTTCCCTGACACCAGTACGAGCTTTCTGCCACTCGCTGGCTGGAAGTGCAGTGGCTCCGCCCCCCGTGACATCACATGCATACCATAGACTGTAAATATCAACGGACGAAGCCTGAGTGACGTCAGCCATCTTTTACGGCAGGGGGCTCCGGAGGCTCATCAGCAGCAAACTGCCGTGATGGAAATCCTTTTTCTCAGCCTAACTTTCAGTTGACCTGGAGCTGAGGCGGATTTTAAGCCTCTTGATGAACCGTTACGTAATCAGACCTTTTTTTTTTTTACCAGGCTGTAAGCATAATTATAAACATAACTTAATTTATGCTGTAAAAACTGCTTTTTTTGGCTGTTGTGTGTGCGTGACTTCGAGGGTTCCCGGAGCTAGACTCAAGCGACACTCGACAAACTATCGGATTTTACACTTCAGCTTTCAAGACCTGAGGTTTCCACTTGGTGCATACCCTCTGTAATGTTGTCAAAAACATCTCACTCAGTTGCAAAAACAACACTCTTAATGGATGTACTCACACTTTGTCCTCGAGGATTAAATTGCAGGCATTGCAAGCCCGTTTCTTAGTTGCCAGTTAAATCAATCCAGTGAGCATCTTATCTTGTTTTTTTTATTACATAATAGTAATTAAGACCAAAAATATGTTTAAAAAAGGATTTAAGAAATACCTGATTTAGTGCTCATACGTTTAGATGGAAAGTACATAATTTTAGATATCAGTGAATGTCTTTCCATGATTGCTTGATTTTTAACCTAGACCATAACTTAATGTAGTTTAAAAATGTAAATAATGTTTCACATTTTGTTTCGCTGTCTCCCAAGTGTCTTAAAATTCAATGCTACTTTCAATTTATCACTATTATTTCCCACATCGGCTTCATGATCGGTTTAGCAAGATGTTTAAACAACACGGGGAATCCCAAAAATAACAAATGAACCCTCGTAAAATGTGATTTTCATTGGCATTCAAAATGGAATAGTTCATGGTATAAAAGTCGATGCAAAATAAGAATTGGTCATTTACGAGAAAAAGCTGATCCTTAAAATGTAATGTTTGATTTATTAGAATACTAATATAATAAGTAAAGATTATGGACATTGGCAATAGGTAAACAATGTTCATTTTCTCTTTTGCTAACAAAGTCAACAAAATAAAGTCAATGCAGTGACACCATAATTAAATCTATTTCCATAGTGACCTCAGCTTTTCCAACCTTTTCACTCAAATGGAGCACGTATCTGCCACTTTTCTCCCAGGCTTTTCCCAACTCGTAGTTTTGTTTACCTATTTGGGAACCAGGTAGGGTCCAACGGGACTCCCCAGGGTCCTGCATGGTCACTGGATCCTCTGACGTCAAAAAAAGTAACAGCCACTAGAAGAAGATCTTGTGATGTATTCAGGTCGACAAAAAAACAATGTTTGTAGCTTCCTGTCCTCTTGTTGAGGCCGAGTGTCCTTAGCTCTCCACCATGAGTGAAAAAATACACCTTCACCCCTTTCACATTCGTCTGCCCGACTTGTTTCTCCGCTTCGCTGATTTAAAGCTGACTTCTTTGAGTTTAATTCCACAGTGAGTTTTGTTATTTCAATTAGCCATGTATGATTTGTGTGGGAGTAGTCATCTAAGGGGTCAGACCTGCGCCATTCAATCAGTCTTCGGAAAAGCTGTGGCAAAAATCCACTGAAATCTCCAAAGCAGCAACGAGCCAGAGACTTTAAGAGGGTTGACACACACCACAGGGCCCTCTAGTACTCTCCTCCCAGAAGTCTATGCACATGTACACACACTCAGACTATACGACAAAAACACACAGCATGCAAGGAAAGCGAGGGCATCCTCTCCAACATAGCTCGTGCTTTCTTGCTCTGATGACCCCAACAGTCCCGCCCCCTAACTATTCACCTCAGACTTTGTGTTTGGTATGAAACCTAGCTGGAATATGCAATAGTTCAAAAGCATACCAAACACCAACAGCCACCCCAAATAACACACACACACATGCACACACAGCTTGGAGTTCCTCAGCTCTAATCAGCTTACAGGCTTCAGACTTCATGGCCCCCTGGGAACGCTGACCATGCTGCAAAATATTCATCACATACATGCACTTGCAACTTCAACCTTTATCAAACTCTTAATGGAAATGGACTCACGTTTTATCTGCCTATAAACATAAGTGTAGATAAAGGATGCCTATCAAATCCCCATCACAACCGTGTGTTCAGTTAATTTAGCTCTAAATAGGTTAAATATGTTTTATTCTGTAATCTTGAAGTTGAACTTGGCAGTTTATTTCTGCATCTCCAACTCTCAAACCCCAACACAGTTTCATCAGATGGCTATTCAAATCGTGTCTGGTTCTGTGATTTTCCTTGCCAATGTGACTTTGCTAAATGTTGCCAAATGCTGTGCTTGTGGTAGATTAATGATGGGTCTTTGTCAATAAAGAGCACAGTCTGGACCTACTCTTTCTGGATAACATTTGTTATGAAATGATGCAACACCAATTAAGATTGAATCATTGATTATGGCGACAGTGGAACACAGGAAAGCTAACATAAGCTTCCTTTATGTACACATTTTTAAAATGTTTAATGGAATTTCACCATGTTGGTTAAGCATGTTATCATTTTCTAATCAAGTTCAAACCAAAAATAAGCTCAGAAGTTGGAAAAACTAGAATTTTGACATTGTGAGGAAGTTTGCGCCAAAGAAACTGCAAACGTCTGTTATTCCAGAGCAAGGTGACAGCAGGATAAGCAAAGCAGTCGCTCTCATAAGCAGCATTTTGCACATGTGCTCCAGGCGTTTACCAAGGCACTAAAGTTCCATCAAATACATTTTCACACAAGTGTGTTCTGGGTCAAGAAACCTATAGAAATCCTAATGCATCCTAATCATACAAACACATCTCCTCAACCATAATTTATTTCAGTTGTGGAATATCAGCTCTACATTAAACTTCCACATGTCTAAGCTTCTTAGCTTGTCACTGATTCTCTGAAGCTAATTGCAGACACATTGCGAAACAACATATTTCAGGAGCTTTTAGTGTTTTAACTTTCTGACTTCCAAGGTTCATTCCTATGTGCAGGGGATGGAGTGTAGATTAACTGGTAAATTTAAAGCTTTGACTTGCAGCTCACCTCCCTTTACCACGAACGTCTGAGGCAATGACGACATTAATTCTGTTGAGTATCAATCCCTAATCTCATGCTATATTTCACTGTCGCTTGAGATCCTTAGATACTCAGAGTTCTCCACTTCAGGCTATAGCTGACTTTCAACCCTAGCAGGAAAACATGACCTCAGACTTGGAGGTACACCCTAAGCTGCAATCCCCTCCAGTGCCTGCATGGAGCCACAGTTTGATAACACCCAACTAAACCACAACACCTGCATGGAGCAGAGACGCAATTCTGACATCTTTAAGTGGACTTTCCCCATCCATCCATCAATCCCTAGCTGCACCAAGAGATGCTGACCTTGACCACCATAATCAATGTCAATGGACAACCCTTGTGGAGGCAATACAAATTGGTAACATGTTTGACATTGTCCCGAGGATACAGACCCAGCTCTCAGTTAATGCAATGGCCCCTGCACACAATACTACTGCATTAACCCCAAAATGACTCCCTTGTGATTCTTTTCAGGGTTTCATCAAAGTCTACAAAGGCAATCTCCCAAGACCTCGACCACGCATCAACCTCTGAAGGGTAGAAGAGTGATTCTCTGATAATTGCAGCATACCCTCTAGTCCCTTTTTTAAGTATTAGGGTCACCCTGGTCCCCCAAACCCCAATCACTGTCCTTGACGACTTTTTTTAAGATTTATTTTTGGGCTTATTTGCCTTTATTGGATAGGACAGTGGATAGAGATGTAATACCAGGGAGAGAGAGAGAGAGTAGGGACATGTGGGAAAGGAGCCTCAGGCCGGTCTCAATCCTGTGCCGCCCCCTCGGAGGACTATAGCCTCCTTACATAGGGAACAACCTAACCACTAGGCCATCTGCGCCCTATCCTTGATGTCTATAGATCAGTGAAGAAGCATGTCAGCCAAAACAGCCCAACATTGTCTGTTGCATCTCAGGGGGATTTCACCAAACACTGGGACTTTCCCTCCAACTACCTAAGAGATCTCTGTCAAGTACAAGGCCATCCATCAATCTTTAAACTTTGACTTCACAGATGATGACAGTTTTACCCAGTTTTAAAAAAACCTAAACCATGAATAGTTGTTGAGATATTTGAATTAAATCAAGAAACATCAGCCTTGTGCTTGACCATCAAAATCATCAGGATTTATTGTCTGAGAACCACGCCTGTCTGTCAAAGCTATTAGCTGGCTGACATTTATAACTTCTGAATAATCTAGTAAGTCACTTTGTCTGCTCGTCTAACCTGAGAGGTCGGAGTGCTCCTGAGGCTCTGTGCTGCCCTCGTCGTCGTCAGAGTGCTCTTCTCTGTCCTGGTAGTATCCCCTGTGCGAGTGTTCACGGTGTGTGTGGCGGTCATAGTGTGTGTGCCGTGTGTCCCGCTCGGCATCACTGACATGGGAATGATGTCTGCGCCTTTTCCGTCTGTGGGTGACTGGAACACCGATGTAGACAGGCTGGCCCTCTGTGAGAGAGAGACGGGTAGAGAACATGTAAGTGCCAGATCAATACAGGGACAGATTCTGAAGGCACAGATGATCAATGTGGTGATATTATTTCAAAACAGTGTTGATGTAGCTTCAAGCTAAGAGAACATGTGAATTACGTTGACTGTATTTAATAAATAGAAAGCAATTTGCTTTGATGAAAACATTTTTTGATGTTTTGATAATCAGCGTAAAGTCTGATCAGTATGGCTTCTGAGCAACTTAAATAACCAATATATCAAACCACAGCTCAGTAGTAATAATTTATTTCAGTCACAAGAAAAAAACAAAAACATTTTGATCGAAAAGGTGTAGGCTGAAGCTTTAGCTTATTACACCTACCCTTATTACAAATCTTATTATTTAAGACACGACTAGTTTGGTTAAAAAAAAAAAAAACATATCAGAACAAAAATTTGTTCCAAGAATTTCTTTCAAAACAAAACAAATGAAACAAACAAAAAAACAAAACAGAAGTCACACTCACAAAAAATAATCAAACCGACCTGTTAAACACCATTTTTTTAAGCAGTTGGGAGCAGGTGCATTTCCAGCACAGTTGTATGTTTTGTCCCTGTTTGAAGAGAGAACCTGTGGCTCATCTCTCCTCAAACACGATGTGAGATTTTGTGATTTAAACATGACTTGAGACGGCAGTAGCTCAGTCTTGAGGGATTTGGGTTTAGATCCAGGGGATCCCTCGCTGAAGTCCCGATAACGACCAAGGATTTAATTGCCAGTTTACTGCCAAGGTGCCAATGAGCAGATGAATGAATCCCCAACTGTTTGTACCATTTTACCAATCCCTGTACAACCCCCTCACTCTAACATCTCTTTGAAAATGCATGTCTATAGGTTCTGCTTGTGTGCATTATTTATGTGTATATTGAGACAATATTTCTGTAGCCTTTCTCACAATAACAGTCAAAAGTTAAACTTCCCCTTGGTGTTTGATAACATTCACAATATCTCAAAGATAATATTGCAGCAGTTTCAAACTGCTAACCATAAAATCCCCTTCAACAAACCCGAGATATTTATCTGGTGAACATTTCTCAGCATATGTTAGGAACAGATTATATCCATCTTCATGTCAAGAACTATGCAAGACAATCAACAAATCAACTAGCTTTAGTAAGCTCAGCATTCAGATTTTACACTAAGGGAATTCCCCAAAATGTTGAACTCAAATGTTAGGATTTCCTTTCAGGTTTAAGATTCGGGATTCCAGTTAACAGCGTGTAACAGCGAGTAGTATCACTTTGTAATAAAAATCAATTTCAACACTAGAAACAAAGGGCTTTTGAAGGACTCCCAGGCAGCTGCCATCTTTGCTCTGTTTTCTCACCTTCTTCATCATCGTAGCGCCTGTGACCTCTACTTCTCCCTCGCTGCCAGTCATGATGATCCATCCTGAAACAGACTTGCAGACGAGAGAAGTTAACGGTGGAAAAAGAGAAGTTCTTTAATCGGCCTGGTTTTCTCTGTTGGTGGACATTTTCTCGGGTTGGTCAGGGAATCCTCCTGGCCTTACAGTGACTCCATGCAAGCATCTGTACCACATGGCAACACATGTGCAGCAGCAACTTCAGCAGATCAATGGGTGATAAGAGGAAAACTCAATGGAAAACCCAAGTAGCCCTTCAGGGCCGGACCGCTGCAGCTCCAACCACAGAAACCAAAGGAAATAGGTAGCATTCAAACTAAACTTTCCATGAACACATTTATAAAGTTTTCACTCGACATCCTCAGCTTCCACATTTCTGTTACAGCTGAGGAAAGTATGAATGATTATGAGTAATCTAAGCCGATTTTATACCACCAGAAAATAATGATATTTATCACTGTTTCTCTGCTCAGTCAACACCCGGACATATTCTTCATCGGGCTCACATGCTTTTTTTTTGTTTTGCTTTGCACTCATTATGCACGTTTCTCTTCCTACAACTGATTTGGGGGAGTTTTCTAGGCTGATCAATAAATGTCATTTCTGATTGCTAAGTAGTCCCTGAAGCCTGATCAGTGACTGTGAAGGTCGGTCACATGAGTGCAGTCATGCACACACACAGGCACACACACACACACACACACACACACACACACACACACACACACACACACACACACACACAGGCATGACAACACGTACACAGTAATGAGAACTACCAAGCCAGTTGATCATTTCAGAGTAAAAGTTTTTAGGACGTGTTGGTCGGCTCCGTCCTGTCCCCTCAAAATTATGTTGAAGCTCTTGTCAAATATCGTTTGAGAAAAAATAATATAATTGCAAAGAAGACCGGGTAAGACATTCAGTAACCTCGCCAATCACCTCGTTACTAATTACTGTGTGTTGATGAATCGACATCTCTGCTCCTTAATGTTTGAAGAGCTTTTGCTATTTTTTTCAATAATGCGAGGATGATAACGCTCTGTTGGCAATGAACGTGAACTGTGACATCACATCTGGTATGTTGGTCCAGGTCATGATCGTGTTTCAAAGTGTTCTCTGGTTCTGTTAAACGAGTCGCCCTAATGCTGAATCTAGGGAGACACACACACACACACACACACACACACACACACACACACACACACACACAGCGTTCTTCTAAATTATTCCACTGAATTAGAATCTGGGCCCGTCCATGCCCCACAGTTACCCGCCCAGGCAGCGGCCTGTTCACCTCTGAAAGGGAACAAGCAATCGATCTCAGCCTCGGTCTCTGGCTCGTGAATTTGCATTGGGGAGAAGCCAACATCCTCTTGTCGATAAAATGTTGAGGGATCTGCACTTGCCAGAAAAAAAAGTGGCCAGCACAAT
Organism: Labrus bergylta; assembly: GCF_963930695.1. Lineage (NCBI taxonomy): Eukaryota > Metazoa > Chordata > Actinopteri > Labriformes > Labridae > Labrus > Labrus bergylta. The sequence goes on from NC_089211.1 coordinate 26,277,528, forward strand.
TTCAACATTTTTCTGGAGGGGTTGTTGCCTTTATTTTGACAGGACAGCTTGAGATTAAAAAAAAATAAAAAAAACATAGGAGGAGAGAGTGGAAATAAAATGCACCAAATAGTGTACAGGTCGGGAATTGAACCTGCGACCAGTGCAACGAGGACTGTAGCCCCTGTTCATGCGGTGCCTGCTTTAACCAAGACTTAGGAAAAGAGCAGCAGAAACCCAAAAAAAGTTACTAATTCATTTCCCCAATACAGAGATCTTGTGTAACATCAGATATCAACAGTGGTGATTCTGGATTCTGTTGGGACCCGAGGGACCCGAGGGACCGCTCCAACCAACGTTCATTGCCAACTTTGCACATTTTAGCCCCTTCTGTGGTTTAAACTTTGTCATCATCGGGGGGGGGGGGGTCTTGCCTGTTTAGTAAAAGGTCCTATTGGATATCAAAGCAGGTCTTCTATGAACGCAGACTCGATGTCCTGTCGTCAAAACCTTCACACGTCAAGTTCACAAGCGTTTAAAAAAACTCCCTTTTGCACTATTTAAGTCTGAAATAGGACGAGAGAAAATATGAAGTCAGGCTGTGCAATATGTCGCATTGAAGGCAGCGAGCAGCGTTGAACTGCTCGTCTAACAACGATGATTGACGCTCATATTTTAGATATGTAAAATAAATCTTTTTTAATGAAATAGCAGTTTCATTAACTTCAGTTGATTTAAGCAACACGATGTATTTATCCATTTTATAGACACTGGAGTGAAATTATCTCAGACTCCTGACGGATTCTGATTTTCAAACTACGACTAAATAAACTGTTCTGTAAAACCTGCATGGAAATTTTTTTTCAAAGTCGTCCACTTCCTTTCTTTATTCATCGTCATAATCTCGTTTTAGTTCAATTACAACGTGGAAACATTAACAAATCGAGCACATTTACAAAACAACCAGAGCTGACCAAAGTGCACCACAGACAGTAAGATAACATTCATAGACTAAATCAAAGCAAAATAAAGAAACACAAAAATTCAACCTTTAGGACCACGGGAAGCTAAACGGTGGAACGGTGAATCTAAAGAAGGGGAACACTTTCGCTGCAGAAACTTTAAACTCGACCGATGACCAACCAGGAGTCGCTGGTCTGAGGACCTGAGCGCTCTGGGTAGGGAGGCGTTCAGATGTGTTTAAAATGAGTTCTGCTAAAGTCCATCCTGATGCCTCTCTATTGGGCACAATTCCATAAAAATACCTCAGTAGCTTCTGTTAACAAAATACTTCATGTGAAAAGGAGATAAACGATCAAACACGTTGGAATCAGAGAGACTCAAATCATTATCAAAAGAACATAGAAATAGACCAGGCAGAGTCAAACTGACATCGTTATAAAAAGAGATGAATGTCTGTCTTACCTGATGTTGAGGACGAAGAGACGAAAACCAAAGTCGAGGAAGTTAATTTCTGATTACAGTTGATTTACAGAATACAACAAAAACTCAAAATAACAGATTTAAAACTGTTGCCTTTGTAATCTGTGGTTCAGAATCCTGCAGACCAACGAGCCGCGCTCAGGGACTCGACATCAGGGTATCGACAAGCTGAGTATTGGCTTCCGGATGTGGTTGGACTGTCACTTTACTTTCTGTGTGTGTGTGTGTGTGTGTGTGTGTGTGTGTGGGATGGGGGGTTGGGTGTGTGTGGAGTAAATGTGTGATTGGTGTTGGGCATCCATTCACATTTTCCCCAGGCTTTGAGTTAGAGAAAACTATCGATGCTAATCAGATGTACAGAGTTACAAACTGCTTTCACTCCCCCTGTTTGTACTTTCAGTTAAATGTTGAGATACTTCAACTGACCTTTGCAGTATTTTACAGTATTTTAAATTCCATTTCATCTGAAGAGACATGCAGTAAATCATACTTCACTGTTTTGATTTAACCGTCCAGTTTTAGTCTTTTGGATGCAAAAAAAAGTGGTTTTCCATTAACAGATCTACAATCCTGCAGTCCAGTTAGCAGGAGTCTGTAGGGACTGGGATTTGGGATCCGGAGGGTTGCTGGTTGAAGTCTTGCTGCAGACCAGTTCTGGAAATTGGATCGGCAACTGCTCACTCTGACCAGCTGCGCCGCCAGGTCCTCCGGGCCCCATGAAAAGATATCACATTGGGCCCAAACTAACCCTGGAGAATTTCTGTAACCACACCTCCATCACACAAACGACCCATTCGAACAACTAGGGTTTGTTTTACACCCTGAAAATGGGAGATAAGTAATCACTGTAAAATTTCCTCATATTTTAAAAGTAATTTAAATTTTGTAAAGCATCTTTTATTACCATTTCCAGCAGTGTTGTTTTACTTTTTCACTCACAACAATTAATGTTCAAAAGGCTTTTACTGTCTAAAAGCTCATTATGGCCTCCCCCCCCCCCCCCCCCCACCCTGGGTAGTCAGTCCCACTTTTACCCCCACTACGACGCCCCTGACTCTGACACCTCTCCATCAGCAGAGTGCAGAGGATCCTGTTTGTGCATGTGTGTGTGTGTTTCAGTAGTGTGTGTAGCAAGTCTCAATAAAAGTAATTTCCCCC